>NW_006399778.1:7730660-7748363 GCF_000299155.1 Elephantulus edwardii | reverse complement strand
AAGACTTGCAGGCGAGCTCTGGTGGCCTAGTGGCAAGAAGCTGCACTGCAATCCCAGAGGTGCACGGTTCAAATCCACCAGATGCTCTGGTGGAGGAGGAACAATCTCCTCCTGTACCAGTCAAATCTGATTTGACGGTACACACACACAAAATAATAAAATAAAATAAAAAAAAGACTTGCAGTCTTAGTGGAGGGTCATGATGGGTCAGACCTGGCTAACGGAAATGAGTGTAAGTGTGAATATGAATACGCGAGCTACAGCTCAGTGTTCAAACCTGTGCTTTGCCAGTCCAATGCAGAGAAGACACCATCCCTTGGTCTAGGTAGACCTTCTTGTGATTGGAAGAGTCGACTGGGGACTGGGATGACACCTGAGAGAGCTAAGGGGGTGGGACACAGGGTGGACACAGGGAGGATATCAAAATATCTGGTTTGCTAAGGAATTTCGTGCATTTTGGTTCCCAGATAAACTGCTCGACAAGAGATCCATCCCACTGCCATATGGCGTTCCAAAATCAGCCAGCTCACAGGGAAGATCAAAGGTTTCCAACAGGTGGCCCGGGTGTCAATCTGCCTCAGAGGCCTGTCCTGTGGTCTGCACATCAGCACCTAGGGGGTTTTCAGAGGCTGCAATCATATGAGAAGAAATTGCCTGTCCTTCTACCATGGAGCAGATGGTGGATTTGAACTTTAAATTGGCAGTACAACTCCTCATCTGTTAGGCCACCAGAGTGAAATAAATCAGTCACAAAAGGACAAATATCATATAGTCCCACATGCATAAAATAATAGAATATATAACCAAAATACAAACCTATTGCTATAGAGTTTATTTCAACACACAATGATCCTGTCGGACAGATTAAGACTGCTCTATAGAGTAGCTCTTTTTCTTTCCTTTTCAAATTGTGATTCAAATGAAAGTTTATACAGCAAACTGATTTTCCATATGAGCATTCATACACATTTTGTTTCATGGCATTACAATACACATGTAGAATACACACCCCTGCCACTTCCTTCCTATGAGTCTCTTTCCGTTCATCCTGCTCTCTTAGACCTTCCTGCCTTCTGAGCTTTATTCTTGGGTAAATTCTGCTTGGTGATCATGCATCCTTGTTTGCTCTAAACACACCTTTCAGGCTTGCCTATTGTTTGGATGAACGCTGAGGTACAGGGGTGACCGAGTGTGTCACAGTCTTGGGTATTTCACTCTTTTCTATTAGGTCACTAGGCCTCAGCATTTTTACGAGTTTGAATTTTGTTCCACATTTCCCTCCAATTCCATCAGGGACTTTCTACAGTGATCCCTTTCAGAGTGGTCAGCAGTGGCAACTGAGAACCATCTAGTCCTACTGGCCTCAGGGTTGTGGGGGTGGAGATTCCAGTGGTCCATTAGTCGTCCTATACATCTTTGCTTACATGACTGCTCACAATCCTTTAATACTCTCGTCACTACTCACCAAAGTAAGATGTAGAACACTGTCTTTGCGGACTCTTAGGCCAATTGAGTATGATGTCTCCAGATAGCAGGGTTCTGAGACCCTGGGGCTAGCAACTCATTCCCTTAGGGTGTTCGGTAATGATAAGAAGTTTACACAACTTTGCTCCTTGGTGACCACATATTTGCATATACAAATATGCGTGCAGAACCATCATCTGACAAACCAAAGTATGGTCTTGAGTGTAGTCCCTTTCATCTGATATCTATTCATCTTGCCTTTCTGACTACATATTCACTTGTTGTTGTTGTTAGGTGCCATCTCTACTCATGGCAATCCTATGAACAAAAGACCTGAATCCTGACCTATCCTGTGCCATCTTCATCATCGCTGACACACTTGAGCTCATTGCCATATTCACTGTGTCAGTCCATCTCATTGAGGGTCTTCCTGTATTTCACCGACCCTCCACCTTTCCAAGTGTGATGCCTCTCTCCAAGGAATGTCCTCTGATAACAACATGCACAAAGTATGTGAGAGAACTTTTGCCATCTTTGCCTCTATGGAACTCTCCAGCTGCACTTTCTCCAAGACATACCTGTTCTTTTGGTAGTCCTTGGGACACACCTTCAACACAACAATTCAAAGGCATCAATTCTTTTTCATCCTTATTCATTGTCCAGCTCTCAAGTGCACTATCAGGTGATTGAAAAGGCCATAGCTTGAGTAAGGCATACTTTGGTCTGCAAATGGACATCATTACTCCTTAGGACTTTGAGAGAGGTCCCTGACAGCAGACTTTCCCAGTGTAATACATCTTCTGATCTCCTGACCACTCGTACCAAGGGTGTTGATTATGAACCCAAGTAAAATGAAATCATTAACAACTTCAGGGTTTTTCTCTACCTATCATGATGTTGCTTATTGGCTTTGTGGTGAGAATTTTTATCTTCCTGATGTTAAGATTCCATTTCTATTGAAGGCTGTAGTCCTTGATCTAGGGAGCTCTGGTGGGCTCCTGTAAGATCTTGTGCTGCAATCCCGAATGCACGTTTCGAATCCACAACTGCTCCATGAGAGAAGGATGGACAATCTCCTTCTGTGCAATTAAACTGCCTCTGAAAACCTGCTGGAGGGTCAGCTATGGGTCAGTTCTGATCCGATGGTAAACAACAACAACAACAACAACAAGTCCTTGATCTTCTGCAGCAAGTGCTTCAGATCCTTCTCACTTTCAGCAAGCAAGCTGGTATCATTTCCATAACACAAAATTTTTTATGAGTGTTCTCCAATTCTGATGCCACATTTTCCCCTTGCTCTGTTTGGATGATAGCTTCTTGGTTTAGGTACCGGATTTTGTAAGTACAATTCAGTGTTCTGGGATTTTCATCTTCTCATTGTCAGCTATAGCTTATCATAAGTCACACAGTCAAATGTCTGCATGATCAGTAAAACACAAATAGACATTCTTCTGGTATTGTCTGCTTTCAGGTCCATCTGACACCAGCAATGATATCTTTGGTGCCATGGCTCCTTCTAAAACCAACTTGAACTTTTGGCATTTTTCTTTCAATGCACCATTCCAGTGATTTTTTTTTTATAATCTTCAGGACTATTTTGCTTTCATGAGATAGTGATGGCATTTTCAATACTTTCCACATCCTGTTGGATCTCCTTTTTCAGAATGAGACCAAATATACATCTCCAATCACTTGACCAGGTAGCTCTCTTCCAAATTTCTTGGCACAGACTGGCACAACTAGGGCTGCATCTATTAGTTGAAATACATCACTTGGTATCCCATTAATTCCTGGGGCCTTATTTTCTGCTAATGTCTTCAATGCATGTTGAACTTCTTCCCTCATCACCATTGGCTCTTTATCATATGCTACTTCTTGAAATATTTCAATGTTGACCAATTCTTTTTGGCACAGTGACCCTTCATTTTCTTTTGATGCTTCCTGGATCATTTAAGATTTTGTCCATAGCATCTCTCAGTATTGCAACTTGAGGCTTGCATTTCTTTTTCAGTTCTTTCATATCAAGAGAGAGTGAGCAAGCAGGCATGTAGTGAGCCCAAGACAGCCTTCAACCTTGGCATCCTGAATGGAAAGAGGACGGAGTCATGTGTAAATCTAGATGGCCCACCCGCATTGCTCCAGTAGTTTTTCTCTTTTTATTCTCCAACTCTAGCTCTTTGTACATCCTATTAGAATGCTTGAATTCCTCTACAAGTAAATATGTTGTTGTTGTTATGTGCTGCCAAGTCACCTGCGACTCATAGCCACCCTATGTACAACAGCCCTAAACTTTGCTCTATCCTGTGCCAATCTTATTGTCTCTGACACACCTACTTCAATTACCCCAGTCTCTGAAGCAATCCATCTCATTGAGGGTCTTCCTCTCTTGTGCTGTCCCTCCACCCTCTCAAGCATGATGTCCCTCTCCAAGGACTGGTCTCGCCTTGCAACATGTCCAAAGTATGTCAGACAAAGTTTCAGAATCTTAAAGGATCTGCCTCCAAGGATCAGCCTGGTTTCACCCTCTCTAGGATGAACTTGTTTGTTCTCCAAGCAGTCCATGATATGTATTTAATACTCTTCTCCAGCACCAAAGCTCAAAGCCATCAGTACTCCTTCTATCATCCCTAGTCACTGTCTAGCTTTCTGATGCATAGCAAGTAATTGGAAAGCCCATGGCCTGGATCAGGTGCACCTTAGTCCCCAGACTGACATTGTTGCTCTCCAGTACTTTGGCGAGGTCTCGGACAGAAGACTTTCTCAATGCAATTAATCTTTTTATTTGCTGGCTACTGTTATCAAGAGTTTTGATTGTGGAGCCAAGCAAACTAAAGCTGTTAATATTCTAAATCTCTTCACCATGATGCTGCCAATATATATAGAATAAAAAAAATTATCAATGATTTCTAAGGGAAATTTTTGCTCAGGAGAACTGAGTTTATTTTAATGGTAGTAAAATAATTTGGAAAAGAATAATGAGAATGGCTACCTGACTTGAAAAATAATCACTATAAGCTGGGCTGCTCCTTGGAATCAAGGATTCTCAATCTTCGTCTGACATACTTTGGGCATGTTGCAAGGAGGGACGGTTCTTGGAAAGGGACATCATGTTTGGGAGGGTGGAGGGACAGCACAGGAGAGGAAGACCCTCGATGAGATGGATCGATTCTGTGATTGGGGTGGTGGGAAGTAAGTGTGTTGGAGACAGTGAGGTTGGCACTGGATAGAGGAGGGTTTAGGGCTCTTGTATGCAGGGTCGCTATGAGTTGCAAGTAACTCAATGGCACATAACAACAACAAATCAGTAATCACCACTATTAATGAATTGTTTCTGTTGTTAGGCATCATCAAGCGTACTCTGACTCATAGCACCCCCGTGAACGACAGATCTGCACCTCGCCCTGTCCTGTGGCATCCTCATGATCTCTGTCCTGCTCAAGCCCATGGTGGTAGGCATTGTGCCAATCATCATATTGAGGGTCTTTCTCTCCTTTGCCAATCCTCAACTGTTCCCAGCATGATGTCTCTCTCCAAGGATTGGTTCCTCCTGAAAATAAGCCCAAAGGAAGCAAGACAAAGCTTTACCGTCCTTACCTTGAAGAACACTCCGACTGCACTTACTTCAGGACAGATTGTTCAGCATTAGGTCCCTTAAAAGTATCACATCATTTATTCAGTACAAGCACCTTATGAGTCTGGTATAATTACTATCTGAGATTTACAGATTGATTAAACTTAGACACAGATTAAGCAAATATGTCAATGTGGTATCTCGGTCTACCTGGTTCCCAAACTGTGCTTTTCACAACCCCACACTTCCCTTCTCAGCCATGTGCCGTTCTGATCATGGCTGCATTCGTGGGTGGTTAAGAGCATGGATTCTGGGGTACAACTGTCTGTCTTGAACCCCGGCTCTACCACTTAGCAACAGTATAATCCCAGACAAGCTTGCTCTTTGCACTTCCAGTTCATCTGGAGAATGCTAATATGTTCCAGTTTCATGGAGCCACATGGGTTACAGAATAGAACTGCTCCAGTAGGTTTTCTTGGTTGTGAACTTTATGGAAGCAGATCACCAGGCATACATTTTTTTCTGGGGTGCCGCTAGGTGGGTTTGAACCACCAACCTTTAGGCTAGTCTCAAAACGCCCCTCAAACTCAAACTCATTGTTGTCGAGTTGGAACTCACAGCTGACCCTCGATTAAGCTCCTAAATGAAAAAGCGCAGGAAGAGAGTTTCCATCTTTCTCCTATGGAGCCATCGGTGAATTTGAACCATCAGAGAGGTGCATCCTTTGGGTTGGCAGCAGTCCATCCTATGGACTAGACCACCAAAGGTCTTTTAAGCTATATACTGTCGTTCTTGTGTGCTGTAAAGTTGGAACTGACGCTAGCAGATTTTCAGAGGCTGTAAATGACACAGGAGGAGACTGCCCATCTTTCTCCCACTGAGCAGCTGCTGGATTTGAACCACTTGCCTTAGGATTGGCAGTGCAACTCCTTACCACTAAGCCACACTTAGGCTAGTAGTTGAGCACAACCTGGGCCACTCAGGGATCTCTGAATTAGTTCATGCTCATAAAAGGCTTAGGGTGGTACCAAAGGCACCATAAAAGCACAGTAAATGCTTTCATTGTCATTAATTGAGCTTTGGCTGTGTGTCAGGTACTAAGAGAACACAAATCAATGAAAGAGTCTGCAGGGCTCATAGTCTGGAAAAGAGACAGCAACTGTGTACTCACAAAGCAGAGAGACATGTGCTATAACAGAGTGTGGCTGTGAAAACAAGACAGCAGTACGACTGCCTCCACCACAGGAGGGATCTCATTTTGTCTGGCAGTGCCAGCCTAGAGGTTCAGGAAGGCCTGTCCTGGATGGATGAAACAGTGCTTCCATAACTTGGGTGCATTTACTATGAGGACTCCACAAAGATGGGAGGGACATGTAGAGGCTGAAAGACTCAGGATGCAAAAACTGCTAGCTCTGCAGAATGCTGTGCAGGAACCTAGGGAGAAAAGTAACGGATCAATGAAAAGTCCTTCCCTTGGGTTCACAGAATCAATCGTGCAAATATAGAATCAGTGGGAGGAGGGAGGCAGGCAGCTTAAAAGCCTTTGGTGAATAGAGCTCTTAACACTGTTAGCTTGACCACAAGTGCATGATGGGTCGATTCCTTCCTGGGTTGTGTTAAAAGAAAAAAAAAATGTAGAAAGGGTCATGATGAGCCTGGAAAGGACAGTCGGAAGAGGCACCGTCCTTGTCCCTAGACTTTAGAAACGCACAATCATGACAGGAAGGTGGAAGTTACCAGAAATCAGATTGGGCCTGGTGAGAACACAGTGCTTATTAGAGATGGATTAGGGCTGTCTTGTGAGTGCTGACTTTCCTGTTACCAGGTTGTTTTGAGAGCATCCCTTCTTTGCAATGTAACCAAGACAGCTGTGATGAGAAAGCGCACACCCTTCAGGTCCTGAATGCAGGCCAGGCACGAAGCAGTTGTTCATGTGTGATCCCAAATGAGTCACTTCCCCTCTCTGATCCTGTTTCCCTCCACTGACAAACAGGCTCTGCAGACCTGAGGGAGTGTTCGTACTGCACTGAAAGTCCCTGCTGTTGGTCACATTGCTGGCTCACCCTGAAGCTCACCTATATCCCAGCCCAAGGCTCCAGCCTGTGTCAATCTGTATGACTCACATGCTTCCTGCTTCTGCCCAACCTATAGGAGGGCATATCCTCATCATTTACAGGCTCCAAAAACTTCAGGGGGGTCAGCTATGAGTCGGTTCTGAATCCATGGCAATGACTATGAGTTCTGAGAGTTTAAACCAATCAAGATTTATCCCCTGGGAGACAGGAAGTATTTTTATTTAAACAAAATTGAGTTGGTATGAGCTGGCAGTGGGAGTGGCTACTGTGTAGGCACCCACAATCCTGCCACACTTGCTGTTAGGTGCTGTGGAGTTAATTTTCCACTCACAGCCACTCCCCCACTGACAGAACTGCCTCATAGTCTCCTGGCTGAAACCTGTGAGAGGAGACTCTTAGGTCTTTCTCCTGGAAAGCTGCTGGGTGGATTCACACTATCCTTTCATGTAGCAAATGTTTAACTATCACTGCACACGTTAGCAGAGCCCTGTGCTAGACACAGCTTTGTCCTGCCCCCAGCATCATCACCACCTTGTGTATGTCTGTGACTAAATGTGAAAGACTTAGGAGCGCAACAGGGGGAGGCCCGGTGCAGGCTCCCTCCGTGGCCAGGGGATGTGCTCATTTTTAATTTGCTTTTCATGTGGCCTAATTAGTGTAGTGCTCCAGGTGTGGTATTTTCAATGGGCAGTTTCCAGGTAATAATAACAAAGGCCAGAAAACAGCTTTTTCTAAGCTGAGCTTCCCTTCACTTCTCCCTCTGTAGTGATTGTGGGAGCTGAAGAAAGAGGTCTGAGGAAGCACAGAGAGTTGGGCTCAGTGTGGTGGGCACACGAGTGTCTCTTCACTGCCCCAAGTGCACCTGACACCAAATGTCAGGATCTGTGAGCATCCAACACTGATGACAGTCTCCCTCTCTTAAAATTTTAAGTGGGAACCTGGAAATGGTATTCCAATAACTCGCTAACTCATTCATTTGATGTTTACTGAGCACCTACTGGGGGCATGGGCCATAGGGAATTGTATTACAAGCCCAACAGTGGCAAATCCACCAGCAGTTTCTAGCTCCTCCTGTGCGATTTCCAGCCTCAGAAAGCCTGCTGCAGCATGCCGACTGGCTGGCTGAGGACCAGCTCTGCAAGGTGCTGGGGACCAAATAGTGAGCGTGACAGGTAAGTAAGATCATGACTCTCAATGATCTGCTAGCTGGCAGATAAACAATAGCAACAGTACATACTGAGGGTTTCTTCCCCTTCAAATCTCTGAATGCCAGACTTTGCCTGTCAAAAAGATGATACAAACTTTCCCCAGAGAGAGGCCTCACTATATCTTCCCTTCCTTGGCCTCCAACCCAACAAAGGTTCATCATTTACAAGTCTGTTTGAGGGTTCCTCTTTATGAAACCTCCCCTGAACACAGGCAAGTTTATCACACCTATAAAATAAAAAAGAAGAGTAAACAAGAATATGTATACAAGATGTGCTATAAGCATTCAATAAACAGTAGCTATTATTTTATATTGCTGTTTGATCTTAGGCAAGTTACTGTCTCTTTGGTGGCCTACTGGTAGGGAGTTGTGCCGCCAACACCAAGGCACCTGGTTTGAATCTACCAATTGCTCCATAGAAGAAAGATGGGCAATCTTTATTTTCTGTCTTTGAAACCGCTGGAGGATCAACAGTCGGCTCTGACTCAATGGCCCATAAGAAAATGATAAGAGTAAATTAAAATTTATTGAGATCATATTGAGCCACCTCATTAATTCATACAATACCATACCTATTATTGTCCTCATTTGCCATAGAGTAAATAAGGCAAAGTAGGATTAAGCAACTTGCCCAAGGTCACTCAGCTATAGCAACTGGTAGCACTTGTATTTGAACTGAAGTAGCTGGCTCCAGGTCCTATGCACTTATTTCCATGCTTACGCTGCCTTTCATTATGATGAAACTGTAATAAGATAGCACCTACCAAGAGGAAGGCACAGGGCTTGGCATGTGGTAGGTACTCAATAAATACCAGAAACAGAATTACAAAGCTTCTACATCCAAGATGGGGAGTGAATCACCAAAAGACTTTACTACGATGTTTCATGCTTTTTATTTGATAAGACACACCATCTTAAAATCCTTATAATGAAAATTAAATATAAAAAAATAATTCTGAAAAAATTCAGACTGGTGCTTTTGTACTTGAATGGGGTAATCATGGATTTTAACTTCAGAACATTAAGATGGTGCAAAGATCATGGGAAAGGAGAAGCATCAGCAGTTAGATTAGGTTCCAGCCATTCCACAACCCCGTCCCATGTTCTAAATCTCCCTCCAAGCCACTCTGTATGGTCTGCATCCCAAATACTGAATTTCTTCCCATTGATAGTTGGACGTGAGTTAATGTAAGAAGTTACTGAGTGCTATTTTTCTAGTCAACATGCCAGATGAAAACTTCTCCACCATGACTCCAAATTCTCTTTCAGCTTAGGTCACCCACCTTCTCTCCACTCCTTAGGTGCCATACAAACTTATGGTTGATCAGAAAGCCTTTTCTTTGAGATTCCATTTAAAGCATATCAATGAGGAAACCTGTGGATCACATTTCTATCAGCCTCTGTCAGTCCTAGCAAGCGTCAATTCTGTTTCCTTTTATGCAGTTGCCCAGATTTTTTAGTTCAGCAGTCAAATTGTTGTTGTTGTTAAGTGCTATTGAGTCAACTGCGACTCAGCAATCCTATGCACAGTAGTGCTGAACTCTGCCCTATTCTGACCCAATCTCACTGTCTCCAACACATCTACCCCTGTGACTCCAGTTACTGTGTCAATCCATCTCATCCAGGGTGTCTTCTGTTCCTCCACCCTTCCAAGCATGATGCCCTTTTCCAAGGACTACTTCCTCCCAGAAAGATGCCCAAAACATGTGAGGTGGAGCTTTACAATCTTTGCCTCCAAGCAGAAACTTGGTTTCACCTTCTCCAAGACAGACGTTTTATTCTCCTGGCAGTCCACAGTATGTTCAATGCTTTTCTCCAGGACTACAACTCAAAGCCATTCTTCTTCTATCATCCTTAGTCATTGTCCAGTTCTCTGATGCATAGCATGTAACTGAGAAGATCATGACTTGGATCAGGCACACCTTAGTCTCTAGACTGATATCATTACTTGTCAGCATTCTAGAGAGGTCCCTGATAGCAGATTTTCTTACTACAATTTGTCTTTTGATTTCTTGACTGCTGAAGCCAAAAATGTTGAGCAGTCAAGTAGACAACAGGAAAAAGAACTCAGAATGGTTCTACTGATTGAAGATCCAAGGTAGCAAAATCAAAACGACAATCTCAGTCAGGCTACGGGACACAAAAGATAATAAGTGTCACCTCTAATTAAGACTAGAAGGCCTTCCGAAAATGGATGACTTTCTGAAATGCTTGCCGAAACTCTTCATTAAACACAGTGTAGATTATTGGATTGATGAGGGAATTTAAATAGCCTAGCCAGGTGAAGAAGTCAAAGATAGCTTGGTGGAGCCAGCAGGAGTCCCGGCAGATGGGGAGGACCAAGGATGCAACAAAAAAGGGCAACCAGCAGACAATAAAGGCCCCTAGGATGATCCCCAGGGTTTTGGTGGCTTTCTTTTCTCGAGCTGCAGAAATCCTCTTGCGCTCCAGGACGCTATCAGCGAGCTTAATTCTCACGTGGTTGAAAAAGAGAGGGGAGCCAGCCGAATGAGAGTGCCCCTCGTGGAGGCTGGGACTGAGGGAGCAGACTGAGGACCCTGCAGAACCTGTGATAAGGTGGGCTGTGGTGAAGCGCTTCCCATAGAGTGATGGTGGATTCAGGATGTGGTGTCGGGCAGCCACGTAGATCCTGCCATAGAGGATGATAAGCAACACTGACGGGATATAGAAGGCCCCACATGTTGAGTAGATGGTGTAGGAGATCTGGGAGGTGTTCACCAGGCAGTCAGACATCTCTTCATGAGCTTTGGCCTGTCGCCAGAAGAGTGGTGGGATGGAGATACAGATGGAGATGACCCACACAATGGCAATCATAGCAGCCGCGTGGCCCACTGTCCGGCGTTTGCTGTACTCCAGGGCATCAGTGATGGCCCAATACCTGTCCAGAGCAATGGCACAGAGGTGCAGGATGGATGCTGTGCAGCACGTGATGTCAGAAGACAGCCAGATGTCACACAGGATTTGGCCAAAGCTCCAAGTGTGGGTGAGAGTATACACAATGCTGATGGGCATGACCAAGATGGAAACCAAGAGGTCAGTCACAGCCAGGGAGCCAATGAGATAGTTGGCTGGGGTGTGGAGCTTCCTGGTGAGGAAGATGGTGGTAAGCACAAAGGCATTTGAGACGACTGTGGCCAATGTGATGATGGAAAGGACCACGGCAAGACAGATCTTGAGTGCTAGGAGGCTCCCTGGATCCCAAGCACCTAGGGTTTCTGTTGCATTCAGGGATCTGTTGGAACTCTCCTGGAGAAGACCTACCTCTGGCTGGCTTGGTGGGGGCATTCTAGGTGGCTCTTTCTTCCCACACACTTTCGCACACACAGCAACTTCTTTCACAGGTGTCCTGCCCACCAAACAAGGTCATCCTTTTGCCTCACACTGGTGGAAGCCGTACATCAGAAGAACCCTGGTGAAAGGCCCTCAAGACTTGCTTATTTAAAGACTACTGTGGTGACTACCAGCTGGTACTTAAAAGTCTTTCACAAAGCACATGACGCCTCCCTGTTCTAGAACTCTGCCTGGTAAATGGTCCTTGCCAGAGGACATAAGCTTTATTTGTCAGACAATTATCAAGGTATCACATCAGTGTCGCTATGTTCTGAGATTCTTGCTTTTGGCATTCTGGGTTCTTTTTGGGGCTTGAGACACAAGTATGTTTAATGAGAATATGAAAACTCCTTTCATCCTAGTCTGAGAAGATTCTCAAATTCAAGGTGCCTCTTGGGAATATTGAAAGCTTAAGAGAAAGGGAAATAGTAGCTGATTTCTAGGGGCAGTCTCACTTTCCCGGGTTCATCTTGATACATGACGAGGGACTTAACCTGAGCCCCTATTTAATAGAGAGTTTTGAGTCTGAACAGATAAAATATTCTTTGTTACCAAGACTTGAAGAACATATGGGCTGGGAAAAGGCAAAAGATCACTGTGAGTTCACCGTGATGGGCATGTCCTCAGAAGCTCTGGAATGTGAAAAAGAAAGAAAAATAGAGAGTTAGGTTCTAGAAGGACCAGTTGGATGCTTGACATTAACCACAGAATTAAAAGGACATTTTAGCTTAATGCCATTCTCCAAAATGTCAAGACAACCACCAGGAGGGTGATGTCTCTCACCCCCACAATTCCCAAAGGGAGTGAAGTATCACAACTGCTGGAAGTCTCACAGGTTTGTGACAAGTCCATGAAATCAGCTCTCTGTGAATCAGAAATATTCTTTCATTTAGTCAGCAACAATGGGAAGAGAACAAAATAAAACTATGCAGAGTAAACACACTAAGAAAGACACTGTACCCACAGCGTCCCTTTTCAGCAGGAAGTAGCTAAGAGAATACGCCATCCCCTTTTCCTTATGAATCAGGGTGAAGTCTCTCTCAGGGAGGAGTGATAGGGAATGGCAAAGGGCACACTGACAAAGGAGATTAATCAGAACTGGCTTTGACAAGCACTGTGGCAACTGGACAATTAAAGCAGACATTCGGGGTGGGGGAAGAAGAACAAACTGGGGAGGAGGGTAGAGAAAACAGTGCAACAATGAATGAATGAGAACACAAAATCTCTGTAAATGTTCATTAAAACTAATAAAATTTAATAATAATTTAAAAAAAAGAAATACACTATTGTTACAATGCATCTTTTTTTATGTTGAAGCCAGTACTTTAATATATTTTTAATTCATTGTTGCACATTTTCTCCCCACTCTAACCCACTGAGCAGTGCACCCCTTGTTCCAGATTGCTGTCATACTATAATGTATTGCTCTAAGAAGTGTGTGTGTGTGAAATTTCTTCTATTCATTGAAATATTCCAATTTTTCTATCGTGAACATGCATCACTCTCAAAGTCAAACAAACAGACAAAAAAATAGAAACAAATGCACACATGTTTGTGTTTGTGGTGGTGGTGCAGCTTTGGACAAGGGGAACAGGGAAGCATTCTTAAGCACTTGACATCTTAAATACACTTATCCCCATGTTTAACAGTAAAGAAAATGAAATCTTCATGTGGAACCTGAATATTAAAATGTCTAAACACATGAAAATAAGACCACATGAGTGGCTTCCTTCACAATTGAGTATTTCTTTGGCTGAGGCACTGATATTTTTTCTTCTCTAAATGAAAAAAAAAAAAAAAGAAAGAACAACCTCTAAACTCTCTAAATTATTTTGTTGCTGTCGTTGAGAATATACACATTGGAACACACATCAATTCAACAATTCAACCCTGGAGAGTCACCTATGAGTTGGTTCAGATTCACCGGCAATAAAGGTTTGATTATTGTCAATTTAATCCCACACAGATGGTTTTTAAAAGGATATAATGTGAAGACAACAAGACTTCTAAAAATGACATCAAACCCCAACACTGACAGTTTTCCCATTAGAATTGGGCATTAAGCATATTAGTGACAAAGAGATAGCATACATGTATTCAGTTATATGGGAAAACCTTTTTTTATTTTTTAGAATTAATTTTAATGAACGTTTACAGAGATTTTGGATTTCCTTACATTCATCGTTGCATTCTCTCTGCCTACCCCGCCCCCTCTTTAGGAAATTTTAAATACAGAATGTATGTGAGTGATTGTTTGAAACCCAATGCGAATGCAGGAATGTGTGAAATGCACATGAATGATATACAAGGTATATGAAATTTGTATGTATGAAATTTGCGAGCAGATATAAAATAAAAATAGAGACGAAAACCAAAAAAAAAAAGGATATAATGCTCAAAGAAGATAATTTGCACCAGTTAATCTAGACTATTGTTCATGTTAAGATTTAAAGATTATCTAAGGACAATCTTTTTTAAGGGGTTCATTGACCTTCTGTGGCTCCAGAAAGAGTAGCATCCATGCATATTTGAAATTCTGTCCCCCACGTTCTTACATTTTCAGAAACTTTTTCTAGAACCTTTAATCAGCAATTGTAGCCAGGCATCCTCCAGTCCTTCTTGTTAATGAAGGCCGTCAGCCACACATTCCACATCCTCCTATTCATGAACCTCCTCCTTCTGTTACTCTAGGTAAACAGAGACCAATTGTTGCCCTTACATTACAAGCTTTTCAGACTCTCAGTGTTAAACAATGAATAAAGAAATAAAACAGAAGCAATGAGTATATTATTAAGCCAATTAATTGGGATGAAACCATGACTCTAAATCTCCACATCAAGGAACCAAATTCTAAGAGGTATACATAAACCACCTCATGAAATCTGTTTAGTCTTTGTTGTAAACATATCATACTTTTGCAACTCAACTTTTTATAGACATATAACTTAATTGAAAATAATTATATAAACTAGTTATGCAAATTTACCCATTATTTGATAATGATTTTTCCATGAACTTGCCTTTTGTCCCTCTTCCCCACCCTTGGTAACCATTAATAAATTTGGTTTCCATATATTTTTCTCATCTTGTTTTTTTATATATGTTTGATCATACAATATAATCCTTTTGTGATTAACTTACTTCAATTAGCATTATGTTTTCAAGCTTCATCCATAATACAGAATGTAAGAACACGCCATTTCTCCTACCGGCTAAACTGATTACACAGAATTCAACGTTTATATGTACCACATCTGTTTATCCACTTATCTGCCAGTGGGAGTTGTTTCAAAAGCACGAGTCTTTTTTAAAATTTTGATTAGAATGAAAGTTTAGAAAATATTTTTTTTCATGAAATCATTCATATATTTTGTTTTATTCATATATTTTATTTTATTTAATGTTATGACATCAACTAACTACAAATAATTAGTTAATGTCATTGTTATTGTGTACCATCAAGTTGGAAACAACTCCTGGCTGACCCTCCAGAGGTTTTTAAAGGCAGTTTAATGGCCCAGGAGGAGATTGACCATATTTCTCCTGTGGAGAAGTTGGTGGATTCGAACCACATGTCTTTGAGATTGCACACAGCTCCTTATCACTAGGGTGCCCTAGCTCCCTTGTTAATGTTATTAATGAATTATAATTAGTTAATGACAATGTATGACCATTCTCTTATTGCATATGCCTTTCCTTTCACTCAACTTATTATTAGGAACCTTTGAGATGAGTACAACTCACAGCAACCCTATAAACAACAGATCTGAACCTTATCCTCTCCTGTGCCAACCTCACAATCTGACACATTCGAGCTCATTGCTGTAGTCACTTTTTCAGTCCACCTGGTTGAGGATTTTCCTCCACCTTTCCAAGCATGATATTTTTCTCCAAAGAATAGCCTCTCCTAGCAACACATCCAAAGTATGTGAGATGAAGCTTCACCATCCTTGCCTTCAAGGAACAATCAATCTGGCTTCCTCCTCTCCAAGACATATCTGCTTGCTCTCTTGGCAGTCCATGGGATATTCAGTACTCTTCTCCAATACCACAGTTCAAAGACATCAATTTTTCTTCTGTCATCCTTATTCATTGTACACCTCTCAGATGCATAGCAGATTATGGAAAAGACCATGGTCTGAACCAGGTCTACCTGAGTCCTCAAACCAACATTGTTGCTCCTCAGTAATTTGGACAGGTCCCTGAGTGCAGACTTCTTCAGTATACTATGTCTCCTAATATCTTGATTTTTCATGCCAAGTGTATTGATTGATTGTAGATCCAAGTAAGATAAAGTCATTGACCAATTCACCCAGCTTAATAAATGTTTATTCTATTTAATTGAGGGAAAGCAATCTCTTCAACAAATGGTGTTGGCAAAACTGGATTCGTAAAAAATTGAAACAAGATCTATATCTCATACCATATACAAAACCAAACTTAAGAAAGATAAAGGATCTAACCATAAAATATAAAACTATAAAGATTAGCATAAAAAATAGGGGTAAATTTAGAAGCCCTAATTTGTGGCACATATAAACCATATATAAATATACTAAAATGCACAAACAGCAGGGTATAAGCTAGATAACTGAAATATTCTAAGAATTAGAGCCCTATGTGCATCAAGACTTCTATGAAAGAGTAAAAAGAGAACCTCCAGATTGAGGAAAATATTCTCATTTCCAAACATACAGAAAACTCCAACACTTTAACTGAAAAAGACAACTCAATTACAAAATGGACAGAGGATATGAAATGACGCTTAACTAAAGAAGACATTCAAAGGAGGAAAGACATGAAGAAATGCTTACAGTCATTAGTTACAGAGATACGCAAATCAAAACAATAAGATTATCACCTCAAAACAACAGCAAAGTTCGACAGGACAGTAAATAACAAATGCTATCAAGGATGTAAAATTGTACGACCAGAATGGAAAGCAGTTTGGCACTTCCTTAAAAAGTTAAAAGTGGAAATATCACTTCAGCCAGAAATTCTACTACTATTACATTTACATCCTACAGAAATAAAAGCTGCAACATGAACAAACTATGCACATCTATGTAAGAGTCCTAAAGAGCAACAACGTCAGCCTAAAGACTAAGGTGTGCCTGATCCAAGCCATGGTCTTCTCAATTGCTTGCTGTGCATTGAAGCGCTGGACAATGACTAAGGATGGCAGAAGAAGAATCAATGCCTTTGCACTGTGGTGTTGGAGAAGAGGATTGAACTATGGACTGCCAACAGAACAAACAGGTCTATCCTGGAAAAAGTGAAACTAGGTTGTCTCCTGGAAGCAAGGATTTTGAAACTCTACCTCTTCCCATACTTTAGGCATGTTGTTAGGGGAGTTGGTCTTTGGAGAAGGACATCATGCTTGGAAGGGAAGAAGGCCAGCAGAGAAGTGGAAGATCCCGGAAGAGATGCATTGAGAGATTGACTGTGGCAAGCGGGATCAGGTGTGTCAGAGACAATGAGGTTGGCTCAGGATAGGGCAAAGTTTGGAGCCATTGTTTATAGGGTCACTATGAATCATAGTCAACACCACAGAACATAACAACAACATATTTATTGCAGAATTATTTACAATAGTCAAGAAACAAAAACAATCTAAATGTCCAACAACAGATAAATGGTTACAATGTTACATTCACACAATGGAGCATCATACAACACTAAGGAACAATAAAGAATTTGTGAAACACCGTATAACACAAATGAATCTAGAGAAGCATCATTTTTATTATTAATTTTAATGAAAGTTTACAGAGACTTGGGGTTTCCAGTCATTCACTGTTGCAATTTTCTCCCTGCCCCCCCCCTTCCTCCACTCACTCTTCTCCTTGAAAAGTAAAACTCTTTCATTGTTATGCAATCCCTCCCCTCAAGTCCACTCCACTGTACAGCCTTCATTCTGGACTCCTGTCATGACAATAATACCCAATCATATATCCCTTTTAAACAGTTCTCTCCCTCATCTGTTTCAGTGCAGTATACATTATTGAAGCCATCTTTCTCAGTCTCTCCCCAAC
>NW_006399778.1:7724810-7727270 GCF_000299155.1 Elephantulus edwardii | reverse complement strand
GGGTGTGTCAGAGGCAATGAGATTGGCATGGGATAGAACACGGTTTAGGGCTGTTGTACATAGGGTCGCTATGAGTGGCAAATGACTCGACGGCACATAACAACAACAACATTCTCCTCTAAATGGAACTATACAAAATCTATTCTTTTGTGAACAGTTTATTTCACGTACGGAACTCTGGTGGTGGGGTAGCTCATAGTGAGCTGTGCTGCTAACCCAGTGGCCATGCCTCTCTGGTGGTTCAAATCCCCCAGAAGCTATGCAGACAGACAGTCTCCTCCTGTGCACTTGTCAGCCTCAGAATTCAGTGGAGGGTCAGCTACAAGTCCATCTCCACTCAATGATGAGGAATTTGAGTTATTTCAGTTGGCATAATATTTTCAAGGTTCATTCATGTGGTAGCACGTACACCTACTTCTCATTTATTCATTTAGCAACTGTCTCATTTTCTTGTATTTCACATTTTTCATAGTAATTAAAAGTGTATTCAACTCTTCTGCATACTAATGACTTGCATCTGATAGTACTGGGCACCAAGAGTAACACTAACTGAAACCGTTACGGTCAACTTTTTTGACTACCATTCTCTATGGCAGTTAAGTAATGATAAAACTTGGCTGTTACATAATTATCCTCCACTCCATCCATCCATAAGGGATCCTTCTTTTCTGAAAAAGCTGATTTTCACATAAATGTTTAGTTTTTGGAACCTAACCCTGTCAATAAGTGAAGAGTGGGTGAATCAGAATTTAATTTTTCTTTATAGTTGAGTAATATTCCATTGGTTGTATGTACGGTATTATATTCGTTCATTATTCTGTTGGTAGCCTGGTATATACACACACTTTAAAAATTTTTTTATTCATTTTAATGAAAGTTGACAGACTGAGAATTTCTATTCATTAATTGTTGCATTTTTCTCCCTGTCCACTCCTCCCCCCCCGCCCCCCAGTACACTCCTCTCTTTGAAAAGTAGAAGAAAAATTCTTTCATTGTTATACAATCCCTCCCCCAGGTCCACTGCACTATGCAGCCTGCATTCTGGATTCCCGTCATGACAAAAATACCTAATCACATATCCCTTTTAAACAGTTTTCTCCCTCATCTGTTTCAATGCAGTATACCTTATTGAAGCCACCTTTCTCAGTCTCCCCCCAACCCCAAGGTCAGTCCTGTTTTACAACAGTGGCACCATGCGGTATTTGTCCTTTTGTGACTGAGGTACTTCACACAGCATAATGTCCCTAGGGTCACCCATTTTGAATAATATTGCATGAGTTCCTTGTTTTTCAATGCAGCATAGTATTCCATTGTATGAATATACCACAGCTTCTCCATCCATTCATTTGTTGATGGGCACTTAGGTTGTTTCCAGCTCCTTGCTCTTGTGAACAAAGCCGCAATAAACATGGGTGTGCATATATCTGCTTGGATGTCAGTTATGGTCTCTTTAGGGTATATTCCCAGTAGTGGAATTGCTGGGTCAAATCGTATTTCTATTTGTAACTTTTTGAGAAAGCACCATACCGCCTTCCAAGGTGGCTGCACCATTTTACACTTCCACCAACAGTAAATAAGGGCTCCAGTCTCTCCACAACCTCGACAGCATTTGTTCTTGCTGTTCTGTTAAATTTTGCTATTCTGTCTGGGGTGACATGATATCTCATAGTTGTTTTGTAGAAGCATCATTTTTAAGGTGAGAAATAATTTGCAGAAATGTAAAACCCTGAGCATTTTTCTAGGTGGAAATTCAAAGCCAGAATACAGATTTGGTTTTTCAAAGGAAAGCTACTTAGCTACAAAAAATTTTCTCATTTTCTGTCTTCATGGCTTTGAGTCTAGGTTTAAGTGTTGGGACATGGACAAGTCCTGGATTTCTTAGAATTAAGGGCATTGGTAGATGACAATCAGGTTGAAGAAGCCAGATGGTAGTTGGGGTGGAGTTTGTCCACGGAAGTTTCTCAAGACCCCAGCTGAAGTCTGTGCTCCAGCAGGTAGCCTCCAGCATTTTGTGGTTGGGAAGAAGAATGTCAAGACCTCTGAGCATCACCCCCACCCCCACCATCTGACACGCTGCCTTGTATGGAATGCTACACCACCAGGAATTCCTGTGACTCATTTTGTTTCTTGTAGCTCAACTCAGAAAACAGGTCCTTCCCTAGGAGCATTCAAAGCCTGGCTTTGTCATTTCAAGGAGGTGGAGCTGGCAAGGCAGAAATTTACATACATACCTACTTTTTCTCTAATTGTGGCAAATATATGAGCCTCAAACAGGACCTTAATTATACTCATCATGCTTTTACAACATTATCTTATGCATTCTCCTCTAAAATTGACGCCTTTGAGCTGTAGTGCTGGAGAAGAGTATTGAATGTACCATGGACTGCCAGGAAAACAAACAGATTCATCCTAGAGAGGGTTAAAGCAGGCTGCTCCTTGGAGGCAAGGATTCCGGGGCTT
>NW_006399778.1:7709689-7724710 GCF_000299155.1 Elephantulus edwardii | reverse complement strand
TCTGTGGCTTCCCTTTTTACCCTGTTGGAGAAGTTTTTGGATGTGCATAGGGATTTCATTCTTAGAAGGTCCCATTCATCTATTTTATCTTCTCCTGGTTATAGAGTATACACACACTTTTAAAAAGTGATAATAAAGATTCTATGGAAGAATTCTAATCCAAAGGGAGAAAATGCAGAACAGAATTTAAAATTTTCATAGAATCCAGATTTTTTGGTGCCACAAAGCCTGGATGAATCTTCACTACTATTGCCTTGAGATAATTTTTAAACTTATATTTTTTTAAATCTTAAACCAAAAATATAGTGAAGACATTGAGATTGTTAACAACTTCAGTTTCCTTGTCTCCACAATCAGTGTTTTTGGTACTAAAGCCAGGAAATTAAAAGATGAATTGCATTGGTAAAGTCTGCTGTCAGAGACCTCTCTAAAATACTGAAAAGTAATGATGTCAGTCTGAAGACCGGTCACAATCTTTGCAATTACTTACTATGCATCAGAAAGCTGGACAATGACTAGGGATTGAAGGAGCATTGATGACTTTGAGCTGTGGTGCTGGAGAAGAGTATTGAATATACCACGGACTGCTAGGAGAACACACAGGTTCATCCTAGAGAGGGCAAAACCAGGCTGCTCCTTGGAGGCAAAGATTCTAAAGCTTTGTCTGACATACTTTGAACATGTTGCAAAGAGGGACCAGTCCTTGAAGAGGGATGAGTCCTTGAAGAGGGATGTCATGCTTGGGAAGGTGCAGGGACAGTGCAAGAGAGGAAGACCCTTGATGAGATGGATTGATTTAGCGACTGAGGTAATGTGGGTAGGTGTGTCAAAGACAATAAGATTGGCACAGGATAGAGGAAGGTTTAGGGCTGTTGTACACAAGATCGCTATGAGTCACAAGCAACTCGACAGCACATAACAACAACGACGACAAACTAAATTAAAAATGTTCCCTGAAGTCTTCCTTAAGGCAAGCAAATGATCTTAGGTGCCATCATGATGGAAATGACTCAGTTGACACTTTAGTAGGTTTTCAGAGTCTGTAAATCACATGGAAAGAAGACTGTCCATCTTTCTCCCACGCAGTAGCTGGTGGATTTGAACCACATGCTTTTGGGTTGGCAGCACAACTCCTTACACTAGATCACCAGATCTTCCTAGCTCAGCTGAATTAGTAAGGAATGTCTGGTTTGAGCATTGTGCTCTTTCAAGAATTGTCTTTCAAAAAAATTATGAGATACCATCTCACCCCAGTCAGAACAGCAAATTTTAACAGAACAGCAAACAACAAATGCTGGTGAGGTTGTGGAGGAACTGGAACCCTTATTCACTACTGGTGGAAGGGTAAAATGGTGCAACCACTGCGGAAGGTGGTATTGCTCAAAAAGTTGCAAATAGAGATACCATTTGACTCAACAATTCCACTACTGGGATTATACCTCAAAGAGACCATAACTAACATCCAAGTGATATATGCACACCCATGTTTATTGCGGCTTTGTTCACAAGAACAAGGAGCTGGAAGCAACCTAAGTGCCCATCAACAAATGTATGGATGGAGAAGCTGTGGTATATTCATACAATGGAATACCATGCTGCATTGAAAAACAAGGAACTCATGCAATATTATTCAAAATGGGTGACCCTGGAGGACATTATGCTGAGTGAAGTATCTCAGTCACAAAAGGACAAATACTGCATGGTGCCACTGTTGCAAAACAGGACTGACCTTGGGGTTGGGGGGAGACTGAGAAAGATGGCTTCAATAAGGTATACTGAATTGAAACAGATGAGGGAAAAAACTGTTTAAAAGGGATATGTGATTAGGTATTTTTGTCATGACAGGAATCCAGAATGAAGGCTGCATAGTGGAGTGGACCTGGGGGGAGGGATTGTAAAACAATGAAAGAATTTTTCTTTTACTTTTCCAAGAGGGTAGTGTACTGGGGGAGAGGGCTGGGAGGGGAGAAAAGTGCAACAATGAATGAATGGAAATCCAAAGTCTCTCTAAATTTTCATTGAAATTAGTAATAAAAAAATAAAACAAAAACAAACAAAGAACTGTCTTTATGGGATCAATTTGACAACAATAACTTAAAAAAATATCACCGAGAAGAAACTTAGGGGGTAGGGAATTCATGATAATAGTAGAGGAATCAACTCAGAAAAAAGAGGGTGAGAATGCTTACACAACCTTAAGAATGTAATCAGTGACACTAAATGACAGATGCCCTTAGGGAATTGTGCTGGTACTCAAAGGCCGCACCTCTCTAGTGTTTCAAATTCACTCACTACCTGCTCCATCAAAGACATTCAGACAATCTTCTCTTATGCAATTTATAGCCTCTATCCATTAGAGAATCAACTATGAGTCGATTCTGATGCATACTCCATAGATGATAAATCTGAGGTTGGCTTTAGATTCTGTTGTTTTGGGTTTTTTCTCAGTTGACATTTGCCGAATTGGTGCATGTTTTGCTGTGTATATTCTAAACAACAAATAAAATCCATTTTAAGAATTTTTTATTATTTGAGTGAAAGCTTACAGAGCAAATTGGTTTTCCATTCAATCATTCATATACAGATTTTGTGACATTTACTTTCTCCATACTGGTGGCCTTGTTGTAAGGAGCTGTACTGTTGACCTGAAGGCATGTGGTTCAAATACATCAGGTGCTCTGCAGATGGACAATCTCCTCCCGTGTGATTTACTGATTCTGAAAGCCCACTGAAGGGTCAGGTATGGGTTAGTTCCAAATTGATGGAACACAACAACAACAACAACAATTAATCCTTCTAGCCTACCCCTTCTTGCATTAAGAGATTTCTCCTGGAGTATACAGAGCCCTTTAGAAGGTGTATAATTACTTCTGAGAGAGAAAAATGGACATCTATCTCCTCCAGTGACATTTACAGCCTCTGAAAATTCACCAGAGGGTCAACCATGTGCTGGTTCTGACTCCAAGGCAATGAGTTTTTATGAGATGATTGTTTATGAGATAATTGTTCGCTTTACAACCTTGTCTATTATTGATTGAAAGTTTAATCTTAGCAGTGAATTTAGTTTCCTAACAGATTACTAAAGGCCACAGTCTTGGGGATTTCATTAGTTAATCTCTGTTATACCAGCAATCTTAGTAATTGTTATGATTTTGAGTTTGTTCCACATTTCTCTCCCACTCTGTCCAGGACCTTCTACTGTGTTCCCTTTTAGAGTGATTAACAATTGTAGCTGGGAACTTCTAGTTCTGTTGGTCTCAGGGAGTTGATGTTGAAGTTCATGTGGTCCATCAATCTTCTGGAATGACTGTTTCTATGAATTTTATAATTTTCTTCTTAACGCTTCTGAAAATCTGTTTCATAGTTTGTAGGTCTTTCAACTCAGTAGAGTTATACCATTTTCCACCACTCACTCCTACAATAACCTTCTTAAGAATCACATTTTGTGCCACTGTGTAGTTGCATTAAAGGGAAGGATTCCTATAGTCAAAGATGGGAGAGATAGCATTTCTGGCAGCAGGAAATGCAGGAGCAAAGACTCAGTAGTTAGAAAGTACAAGACTTGGTCAGAGAATGGTTCAAAGACTAGCCAGATAGAGTGAAGAGAACAGTTGTTATTGTTAGGTGCCATCAAGTTGAATACAACCCATAGCGACCCTATGAACAACAGAGCTGAACCCTGTCCTATCCTGTGCCATGCTCACACTTCCTGACAGACTTGTGCCCACTGCAGCAGTTACTGTGTCAATCCACCTGGTAGAGGGCAGCTTCTTCTTCACCAACCAAGCATGCCTGGAAAGGCAGAGAGCAGAGAGGCAGTTAATGAGGCTTTGGAGGTGCCTGATCCCAAAGCGGCAACAAAGCACAGAGGAAATGGCCTTGGCCTGGGAATATGTGGGCTCTGTCCAGTGCTCTATTCCTGTCATTCTATGTGACTTTGGTCAGTCAGTCTCTTCTGTTTTCTAGGTCTCAGATTTCTTCCCCTAAACCATGGGGATAACAATGACCATCCAGGCTGCAACCAGAACAGCTGTGGGGTTGCTCTTGGTCTTGCTGCTGGTGTTTCGTGCTCAGTGATTCACACAGCAGCAACAAGAATCATTATCATCCTGTTCCCTTGGCCATGGTTCAGCTTTGTTAGGAAGGCTCAGTTAGTTGATTGATGGATTTTTAAAACATTAAGTAGCTAAACCAGCAATGCAGTAGTTTTCTTCCCACTTCCTAATCTCTGAGTGCTTCATTTATAAAAAAATACATATCTATTCAGAGGAAGAGGAGAAACCATGAAGAAAGGCAATCCTAAATCAAACCACAGCCGGAATGTCACTTCTGACTCAGTGACCTCCATCCCGTGTCCAGGGTTATAAATCTTTATGGAAAGAAACCATCCATCTCACTTCCTCGGGGCAGTTGCTAATTGGAAACACCAACCTTTCAGTTAGCAATAAGTTATGCACTAGACCATCAGACTCCTTGGCCATATGCTCTAAGATATCCCCAAGGTTTCATTGTTGTTGCTATGGAACCAACTCATAACTCATAGCTGACCTTCCACTGGGTTTTTAGAAACAGTGACTAGTATGGGAGGAGACTGTCAATTTTTTTCTCCTGCTGAGGCAGCTAGTGAATTAGAATTATATGCCTTTGGGACTCCAGCACTACTCACCACCTGGCCACCTGAGCTCCCTCCAAGGTTTTGAGGATAGTTTTAGAATTCTCTTTTGTGGAGGTCTTGCTATATGCCATAGGGTAAGAGTCATCCCACCTTATAAAAGAGCCAATCTCGGAGTGGTGACTCCCCTGCCTAAGGTCATCCAGCCGGAACCAGAAGATTCACACATGCTTCCAAGAGGAGAGTCAGTTTGGGACCTGTGGTGACAGGTGACAGTGATGCTGCCTCCTGCCCTCTCTTGTCACATGCTCCACCCTAAAAGCCTCTGGCCAAAGTTGTCCTCCCACTTGGGTTTACACTGAAGATGCAAGGTTTGAGTTGGACTCTTTGGAATTTTCGTCCTTCCAGACGGTCCGGGTGAGCACAGAGCTGTCATTTCCCACAGAAGCCTGGTGTGCTTGCTTCATAAACTCCTGGGGTCACTCCTTGGGTTCCAGGCATTCCAGTGACCTCATTTCAGTGAAAGGCGTGGGCTCAGGAAAGCCTGAGTGGCTGGTGAGTGAGCAAGCCCTTTGGTGACATCTTGATAAGAAGAGAGGCAGGTGGACAGGTCAGAAAGGTTGCTGTCCTTGTGGGCAGCTGCACAGCTAGCTGAGGGAACTGGTCCTCCCTCTTCTCCTGCCAGCTGCCTTTTTCCATCCTGAACAAAGTTAGGATGGAAATCTAGTAGTCTTTAGAAACATGACTCTAGTTCTTAAAGCAACTTTTACTCTTTTCCCATTACACTTAAAAGAAAAACAAAAACAAACCGTGAACTAAAATGACAGTATGATACCATCTTTACCCAGCAGATTGGTAAGGATTAAAAAAAAAAATTTAACCATGTCAGTTGCTGGCGAGGGTGTGGAGCAACAGCGGCTGACCCTCACTGCTTTCACCATGTGCCGTCGAATCGCTTCTGACTCATGGTGACTCAGGGGTGTGAGAGTTGAACTGTGTTTCATAGGATTTTCAACAGCCTTGGTCTTTGCAATTACTTGCTATGCATCAGAGAGCTTGACGATGACTAGGAATGATAGAAGGAGAATTGATGCCTTTGAGCTGTGGTGCTGGAGAAGCGTGTTGAATATACCATGGACTGCTAGGAGAACAAACTAGTTCCTTCTGGAGAGGGTGAAACCAGGCTGCTCCTTGGAGGCAAGGATTCGGAAGCTCTGTCTGACATACCTTGGACATGTTACAAGGCAGGATCAGTCCTTGGAGAGGGAGGTCATGCTTGGGAGGGTGGAGGGACAGCACAGGAAGGAAGACCCTCGATGAGATGGATTGATTCTGTCACTGGGGTAATGGAGATTAGGCGTGTTGGAGACAGTAAGATTGGCAAGGGATAGAACAGGGTTTTGGGCTGTTGTAAATAGGGTCACTATGAGTCGCAGACGACTTGACGGTACATAACAACAACAAACATGATCGTTGGGCCTTTGTGCACAAGGGAGCTCTGGTAACCTAGTTCTATGAACTCCCTGGAAATTCAAATCCACCAGCTACTCCATGGAAGAAAGATGGGCAGTCTCCTCCTGTGTAATTTACAGCCCCCAAAAATCTGTTGGAGGGTCAGCTATGAATCGGTTTTGACTCTATGGCAATGGGTTTTTGTCAGGTGCACCTCTGGG
Source organism: Elephantulus edwardii (assembly GCF_000299155.1). Taxonomy (NCBI): domain Eukaryota; kingdom Metazoa; phylum Chordata; class Mammalia; order Macroscelidea; family Macroscelididae; genus Elephantulus; species Elephantulus edwardii. The sequence goes on along the minus strand of NW_006399778.1, from coordinate 7,718,425 downwards.
TGGGTCCAAAATGCTAATATTTCAGTGAGTAGCTGAGTGTCAAACCATCTGTACCCCTCAGGGACTCCCCTTTGTTACAAAAAACCAAAAATAAACACTAAGATCAAGTCAACTGCATCACCTGATGATGCTGTTACACTGCAAAACAGCTCCAGTTTTCTTGGTTCTGATCTTCATGGAAGCAGGTCTTTTTTTTCATGGTGCCAGTGGGTGAGTCTAAACCACCAACATTTAGTTAGAGTCATAAAGCTCAAACTCAAATCCATTGCATCGAGTTGGAACCATCTCATAGCTGCAGCTGCAGGTTTTCAGAGGCTATAAACGGCATGAGAGGGCGGAGACTGCCCACCATTCTCCTGTGCAGCAGCGGGTGGATTTGAACCTCCAGAGGGGCGTGGCTTTCAGGTTAGCAGTGTCTAATGCCACAAGTGCAAATGGTTTACACCACACAGGGACCCTATCAACTTACTAATGAAACAGATCCCTCTCCCGATCCCGCAAAACCAAACAAACTCCAAACCTGTTGGTGTCAAGCTGATTCAGTCTTAAAGGAACCCTGTAGGAGGACTGAAAAATTTAACAAAAATCTTCAATTTCCTCCTCTTTAACTTCAGTTATTGGTGCATATATTTGAATAATAGTCGTATTAACAAGTCTTCTTTGTATGTGTATGGATAATATCCTATAATTCACAACATTGTACTTCAGGATAGAACTTGAAATTGTCTTTTTAACTATGAAAGCTACTCTGTTTTTCATTCCTGGCATAGTATACCATGTGCCAGCCCACCTCATCTTACTAATAATACCTAGAATGTTGTTGTTCATGCCTTCCATTTTATTTTTTGGAACTTTTAGTTTTCCAACATTTATACGCTGTACACGCCATGTTCTAACTATTAAATGATGTCTCCAGCTGTTTCTTCTCATTTTGACTGACTTCCAATCTGAGCTCTATCTCTAATACAGTATCTATAAGTTTTCCTCTCTTCATAGGATTTTGAAAAGGCGTGCTATTTCAGAAGTCAATGGCTGATACAGCTTCCTAGTCTGTCTTAATCTGAGAACTTCACTAAAAATTTTCCACCATAAACGACTCTGGCATTTGATACACCAGTGGCCTGGATTTCAGCATCACAGCTAACCACCAGTTACTTCAACACATTGAACTGAAAGACAAGTGCTATATTAATTAGAATGATAAACAAGAATACAATGTTTACAAACACTTTCCCCTCCCCTTTTCTTGTTGTGCACCCTCAAATCAGACCTGACTGGAACAGGAGGAGACTGCTGCTCCTTCTCCAGCAGAGCATCTGGTGGATTCAAACTGAGAGCCTTTGGGATTGCAGTGCAGCTGCTTGCCACTAGGCCACCAGTGCTCCCTTACAAATAAAATTTTACAGTACAAAATTGACTAAACATTGACAATGTAATAAAAATTCATTAATCATAATTGATGATTAGAATGCAGAAGTTGGAAACAGTGAAGAAAAAAGCGAAGTTGAAAAGTACAGACTTGGTGACAGAAATAAGGCCAGAAATAGAATGATCGAATTTTTTAAGTTCAATGATTTACTCATTGCAAATGTTGTTATGTGCTGTCAAGTCACCTGCGACCCATAGCAACCCAACATATAGAAGCTCTGGTGCCTGTCCTGAGCCAGTCTTACTGATCCCAACACAACAACTCCTTTTGCCCCAGTTACTGCAACAATCTATTTCTTCTGGGATCTTCCTCTTCTGTGCTATGCATCCACCCTTCCAAAGATGATGTTCTTCTCCAAAGACATGTCCCTCCTGGTCATGTGCCCAAAATATATGAGACAGAGTTTCAAAATCCTAGCCTCCAAGGCGAAACCTGATTTCACCCTCTCCAAGACCTTCCCCACACCCCAACCTTCGGCAGTTCAAGACTCTTCTCCAGCATCACAACTCAAAAGCATTGGTTCTTCTTCTAGCATCCTTAGTCATTTTCCAGCTTTTTGATGCATAGCAAGTAATTGTGAAGACCATGGGAATCAGATTGACTACATTTGTGGAAGGAATCACTGGAGAAGCTCATTATCAGCAGTCCAAACAAGGCAGGTGCTGACTGTGAAACAGGTACTTGTGCAAGTTCAAACTAAAGCTGAAGAAAATGAAAACAAATCCACAGGCCTCAAAATATGATCTTGAGTCTGTGCCACCTGAGTCATATTAAGAATAAGTCTGAAGCATTGACCATAAGAATTGATCAAAGACGGGAAAAAAAAAAGAATTGATCGAAGACCAGATGAGTTGCGGGATGACATCAAGGATATCATCCATGAGGAGAGCAAAAGGTCACTACAAAAACAGAAGAGAAAGAAAAATACTGAACAAAAACAACAATGACTTCCCAGAGGGTTTTCAAGGCTGCAGTCTTCAGCAGATTGTTACATCTTTCTTCTGTAGAACTACTGGTGAGTTCAAACTATCAACCTTTGGATTAGTAGCCAAGTACTAAACTGCTATACCACCAGGGCTCCCTGACAATGATTTTGTGTTCACTAGGAGACAACAACAACAATAACTGGAGACAAGAATGAGAATAATCATAGCTGTGCTGACTGTAATAGCAAACAAGTAGAAACAATCCAGCCCTCTATCAACAGTAGAACTGAAAAAATGGGGCATATTCCTACCATGGAGTAAAACTGAGAAGCAATAATGAGTCAACCAAAGCCACAACCCTCAAAACGGGAGACTTTCACAAGCATAACACAGAGGGTCAAATTGAAAAACATGTAAAAAGAAACAAACTTTTTAAGAATATAAGTATATGTGCAAAACCACAGGAAAAGCTAAAGAATAATAAACATAAAAATCAGGATAATGGTTACTCCCGGAGAAAGAGGAAATGGAAATATAATAGTGGAGGGACCTCAAAGGCATCAAGGAGCTCATATTTTTAAGTCAGGCACATGGGTGTTTATTATCATTCTTTAACTGGTACATATGCTGTATATTCTCTTTTAAAGGGCACGATGGAGTTCCTAAAGAAATATGGTGGTGTAACATGTGTCTGTTAATTAAAGCTGAGTAGTTATGGTCTACCAGATGCCTTGTAGGAGAAAGAATAGCAGATTTGGAAGCCCATTCTGAATCACAAACACACAACAGTGTTGTTGTTGTTATGTGTAGTTGAGTTGCTTGCAACTCATAGCAACCCTATGTACAACAGCCCTAAACTCTGCTCTGTCCTGTGCCAATCACATCATCTCTGACACTCCCATCCCGATTACCCCAGTCACTGAATCAATCCACCTCATAGAGGGCCTTCCCCTCCTGCGCTGTCCCTCCACCCTACCAAGCATGATGTCCTCCAAGGACCAGTCTCTCCTTACAACATGTCCAAAATATGTTAGACAGAGCCTCAGAATCCTTGCCTCCAAGGAGCCACCCAGTTTAACCCTTTCCAGGATGAATCTGTTTTCCTAGTAGTCCATGATATTCTCAATACTCTTCTCCAGCACCACAGCTCAAAGGCATCAATTCTCCTATCCTCCCTAGTCATTGTCCAACTGTCTGATGCATAACAAGTGATTGCAAAGACCATGGCCTGTATCAGACACACCTTAGTCTCCAGAGAGACACCATTGCTCTTCAGTACTTTGGAGAGGTCCCTAAAAGCAGACTTTCCCATGGCAATGTGCCTTTTAATTTCCTGGCTGCTGGAGCCATGAGTGTTGACTGTGGAGCCAAGCTGTGAACAATCTCAATCTCTTCACCATCCATCCTGATGCTGCCAATTGGTCCAGTGGTGAGAATCTCTGTCTTCTTGACATTGAGCCTCAATCCATATTGGAGGCTGCAGTCCTTGACCTTCTGCAGCAAGCACTTCAGGTCCTTCTCAGTTTCAGTATGTGTGATTCCACACACAACAATAGTGGGGTTTTATTTTATTTTTCTCTTTGTAACGGAGTGCCTGGGTGATGCAAACTGTTAATGGGCTCAGGCAATCTTTTTCCCAAAGTCAGGCACTGAAAACCATTTAAGCACATTTTAACTCTGACACACAGGGATTTGCCATGAGTTGAATTCAATGACAACTAGTATTTATATCCTTAGGTTTTTCAATGGCTGATATTTTGGGAAGTCAATCACCAATCATTTTTTCCCAAAGTGCCTCTACGTGAACCTAGCCCTCTAACCTGGGACTCAGGCAAGTCACAACCTTTCTTTCTTGATAAAATGGAAACAGAAGGATGGATCTGCTACCTTCAAGAGGTGTTAAGTGATTCCAATAAGATCTATAAACTGTACAACCTTGAAAAACCTGATGGGATTGTTGTTAAGTGCTGTCAAGTCAGAACCAACTCATAGCTGACCCTCCACTGGGTTTTCAGAGGCTGTAAATCACAAACATGGAGACTGCTCATCTTTCTCCTGATGATTAGAATCACACGCTTTTGTGTTAGCAGTGAGACTCCTTAAACACTAGGCCATCAGACTCCCGTTGATAGGGTTTATTGTTGTTATTTGGTGCTGTCGAGTCCAGAATGACTCATAGTGACCCTATAAACAACAGATCTGAACCCTATCCTATCCTGGGCCATCCTCATCATTTCTGACATACATGAGCCACTGCTGCATTCACTGTGTCAACCTTCTCATTGAGGGCCTTCCTTTCATATGCCGACCCTCCTCTTTTCCAAGCAAGAGTTTCTCCTAACCACATGCCCAAAGCATGTGAGACTAAACTTTTGTCATCTTTGCTCCAAGGAGCATTTTGACTACATTTCCTCCAAAACATCTGTTTGTTCTTTCGGTAGGATATTCAGTGCTTTTCTTCAACACCATAACTCAAAGGCATTGATTCTTTTGTCACCCTTATTCATTGTTCAGTTCTCAGACATATGACAAGTCACTGACAAGGCCATGACTTTTTCAGGCGCATGTTAGTCTTTAAGCTGGCATCATTGCTCCTCAGTATTTAGCGACATCTCTGACAGCAAACTTCCCAATGCAATCAATACGGCTTCTAATCTCCCGACTGCTGGTACCGTCCAAGTAAGATGAAATCGTTGACAATTCCCATCTCTTCTCCTCAATCTATCACGATGTTGCCAGTCGATCCAGTGGTGAGACTCTTTGTTTCCTTGATGTTGAGATGTAATCCATACTGAAGGCTGCAGTCTTTGCTATTCTGCAGGAAGCGGTTCAAGTTCTCACTTTGAGCAAGCAAGATTGTATCATCTGCCTAATGCAGGTTGTTGATGAGTCTTCCTCTTATCCTGATACCACATTCTTCTTCAGCTTCTTGAGTCATTTGCTCAAACGATTGAAGAGGGAGGGGGGAATACACAGAAAGATGGACCTGGGTTCCAGTTCCTTAGAACACCCCTCAGTAATAGTTCCTCTGACCAGTGTGGACCTGTGACCCTAAATGAACCAATGAGATTTTCACCCAGGAATTTAGTTCGAGATTGTAAGTAATCGAGCCAGGGAGATGATGGCAGGGAGCCATCCAACCTTGAAGATCAAAGACTTGAGGCTGGAGTTGGGCTACAACCATGACCAAGGCTGTATTGACTCTGGGAAGAGCAGAAAAACCACAATTAAACAAAGAAAAGAAGTCAGAGAGAGGGACCAAGACTTGGTCCAGAAAAGGAGGAGGAAGAAGCTGTCCAGGACTGGTGCCTCCCATCCTTGGATGCCTATGAGTGACCTCTGCACCCAGTAAACCTCATTTATACCAACTCATACTTTCCCCAGCTGTGCTGCTTCAAATGGACACAGCTGGCCCTGGAATAACCCAGTAAGACAGATGACTTTGTATTCCTTCCCACAAAACAATCACAACTGAGGAACCTGAGACACATCACTGCGCCCCTGGGGCCTCTCTCATTCATCTGGAGATTAAGGGAGCAGCCTTGTTCCTAGCACTGTCCTGCAGATTCAAGGCATCAGGGCGGCCCTCCTGCTCTGTGGCTTACTCATAGCAGGAGCTCCATTCAACGCTCTTAATGAGAGAATGTGCCCACCCAGGCTCCTTCCCTCTGCAGGAAGATCCGTCACCTCTTCTTTGCAAAGGATCTTTATCTTAACTGAGTGAGTCATTAAACCTTGCTAGAAACAAAGAAGATGTAAGAGTTTAATGTCTCCTTAGGAACAATAGTATCAGCCTTTTGTGGGGGGGATGAAAAAGCAAACCTCAGTGATGAAGATCCATTGCAGCAGAATAAATCCCTCCCCAGAGGAATCCATGCTGTTCTTTCTCTGGAAGCTGTGTGGTATGGATGAGTGAATCCAGAAAGGGAAAATCATTTGCCACAAATCTGGAGAATGCTGTGTTTCACAAAGCACATCCACGGTTGTTATTTCATCTCGTGCTTCCTAATGCATCGAACCTCCCTGAGCCTCTGTATAATAAGAATATCAGGTCCACCTCCTGGCAGTGTCAGGAGGGCTGAATAATATTTGTGAGAAAAACGAGAAAGTTTTAGCTTGAATCTGTGACTATGTGTGTCTGCCCATCCATTCATCCACATATCCATCCACTTATCTAATTGTTTCTGAGTCTAAAAGTCCAAACAATATCTTGAATAAGTCTGTCTTACTTTTCTTTCTCTAATTATAAAATCTGACTGTAGAAAGTAAAAATAGGTGTTGAACCTCTGGCCCGCAACCTCATTTCTTAGCTATATATTCAACATAAATCCAGTCATTAAAACGGGAAAAAAAAAAGATCCAACTCATCACTGTCAAGTGGGAACCAACACTTATTTGACTTTCCCACCAGATTTTGGAAGCTATAAGTCACACAAGAGGAGATTGTGCATCTTTCTTCCAAGGAGCCAATGGATTCAAACCATCAGAGAAGAGCCACTTTTGAGTTAGTTCACCAAAAGATATGCACAAGAATTGTCTATAGCTACACTGGTCATTACACCCCCACATTGGAAACTACTAACATGAACATCCACAGAAGAATGGATAAAAAAAAAAGAAGAATGGATAAATAAATCGTGGCATGATTCTGTAAGAGAATACTGTACATCAACGAGCATAGTGAACTCTAGCTACAAACACCATCTGGTGGACGAATCTCACAGACATAACACAGAGCAGAAGATCCCAGATGGCGTGTGTGTGGCTCCAACGTTACAAAATCGAGAACAATCAAGTCACACTGATCTACAACTACGGAAATCAGGTTAGTGTGTTACCCTTCCTGATCCACCCTCTAAGCCTGGGTAGGTACCCTTCTCCCTAGTGCCCATCACCACAGCTCCTGCCACACTAGATTGCTTGTCACCAGACCATGAGCTCTCTAAGTGCAGGGACCATGTTTTACTCCACCTGAGGAGTTTTGGCAGCATAGTCTGTAGTGAGTTGTGCTGCTAACTCACAGGACACATGTCTTTAATACCACCATCTGCTGCCAGGGAGAAAGATGGGCTGTATCCTCCAAGCACTGCAGAAACACAATGGAGTTTGATCACTATGAGTCTGAATCAACTGGAAGGGAGTGAGGTTTTTATTTTTTCTTTTAGCCTTAACACCTCGCCTAAGCAGGAAATCAACATACGTTTGTGAAAGATTACGTGAACTAGAGAAGAACAGACGATGAGCACAGGGTGCTGGACTGACAGTGGGAGCCCTGAACTTTAGTTGAGCTCTGCCACTAACTCCATGTGACGTGGGCAAAGTCAGTTCCCTTTCTGGGCCTCAGTTTTCCTATATTGAAAATGACAAGGTTGGACCAGATCGTAGAGTCTCTTGTTGGGTATCAAAATCATTTGGAGAGAAATTGTGGTACATTCACATGATGGAATACTACGCAGCACTCAGGAGCACTGGAATCTCCCACGGCTTGCGGGAAAGTGGTGAAGAGGTTTCTACACTCTCAGTACTCACCCATAATACCACCTGTTGAGTCAGAATTAATAACCAAAATGACTTGTTTAAGACCACACAGGTCACGTATGGCGCAGCTAGGATTGAGAGCCAGAGCTAAAGCACTCTACAATATCTACTACTTGCTACACGTGGCCCTCTAGTACTTGAAATGACCACCAAGACATTCTCGGTCAAATGCATGCTGGATTTCAAAGACTCAGTTCAGAAAGAGTGTAGAATATATCTTCATATTTTTTTAAAAAGAACACATTCTTCACTGCTATTGAATTTGTTCCAACTCAAACCCTCCACAAGGTTTCTGAGACTGCAAATGAACTGGGAGGATAGTGCCTATCTCTCTCTTGTGGAGCCACTGGTGGATCTGAACTGCTAGAGATGTGTATAGCTACACTATACCCTATGGACTACACCACCAGAGAGTCCCCTTTCATAGGTGGTGGTTGTCTGCCATCAGTCAGAACCAACTCACAGCTGACCCTCCAGAAGGTTTTCAGAGACAGTAAATTGCACAGGAGGAGACTTTTTATCCTACTTCCACAGAGCAGCTGGTGGATTTGAACTGCAAGTTTTGGTATTGTAGCACAGGTTTTTACCACTAGGCCAGCAGAGGTCCCTTTTATATATTGTTGTTGTTAGGTTAATAAAACATGCTGTTGTTGTGTACCATCGAGTCAGAAATGACCCAAAGCTGGCCCTCCTGTGGGTTTTCAGGGGCAGTTAATCACACAGGAGAAGATTTCCCGTTCTTCTCCCACTAATACAGCATATGTAATGAAAATTAATTTTACTTTTTTCCTAATGTGGCTACTACTAAATTTAAAATATCATTGCTGATTTATGCATACAATT
>NW_006399778.1:7699918-7708934 GCF_000299155.1 Elephantulus edwardii | reverse complement strand
GAGAGGGTGAAGCCTGAATGCTCCTTGGAGTCAAGGATTCTGAAGCTTCATCTGACATACTTTGGGCATGTTGCAAGGAGGGGCCAGTCCTTGGAGAGGGACATCATGTCTGGCAGAGTGAAGGGATGGGGCAGGAGAGGAAGACCCTCAATGAGATGGATTGATTCAGTGATTGGGGTGGCGGGAATGAGTGTGTCGGAGACAATGAGGTTGGCATACGATAGAGCAGGATTTAGGGCTCTTGTACATAAGGTCGCTGATGGCACATAACAACAATAACCACAAAATTCCATTTATGGCCCATATCTTCTCTCGTACAGTTAACAGCCTCTGAAAACTTGCTGAAGAGTAAGTTATGGGTCCGTTTCCACTCAACAGCATAAAACAATACAATTGTTTCTAATGAGCTGCACAGTGGTTCTCAACAGGAGTGGTACTGCCCCCTAGGGGTCATTTTAGGAATTGATTTCCAGAGAAGGAATTGGGTAGGAAGAGGGGGCATAGACGTGTGAGCCTACTCTCATTGCTGGAATCAACCCACAGCTGACCCTCTAGCAGGTTTTCAGAGGCTGTAAAGCACATGGGAGAAGACCACCCATCTTTCTCCTGGGGGCCCCTGGTGGATTTGAACTACCAGAGAGGCACGGCCTTTGGATTTGCAGTGCAACTCTCAACAGAGTACATGAGCTGGAATTCTAGTAATGGTAAAGTAATGATTCAAATTAATTCACAGTATGTCTCTTTAGTGCTTCTTTATTAATTCATTTCTGTTTGACCAGAGCCATCGAAGTTCAGTTCTATTATTATCATTATTCCTCTCATTTGGGGGTGGGTACCAGAGACTGAGGCTCAGATGGCTTACCTAAGGCTCCACAAAGAACACACTGTCAATCTAGGACTGGAACATCGTTTGCCTGATTTCCTGCTCCATCACCCATAAAAGGTGCTGGGTGAAGTCGGCTCCACTCCCACCCCCACATATATTCACCCCCCCATGCCTGTAGAACATTGTAGAAACCCTCACTGGACACCTGTTACATGCTGCTCCAACGTTCTCACCTGACTGGGTCCTCTCTCCCTGCCAGCCGTGGTGACGGAAGGATGCAGAAACATCACTCAGCATGTAATCATCTGCTACCTTCACAGCAACGTCCAAACAGAAAGAGCAGGGATGTGCTTGCTGCCGTGCTTCTTGCCCTTGAACGTGCACATGAATTGCCTGAGGAGCTTACTGCGAATGCAGACTTCTGATGCCATGGCGGGGGCAGGACCTGGGATTCTGTATCTCTGACAAGCTCCCAGGTGACGGTGCTGCTGGTCTATGAATCACACTGAGCAGTGTGAAGGCTAATAGTCATGTCAGGTTTATGAAGGATCATTGTGTCTCAGAATGAGAAATATGCTTGGAATCCATCTGACTCTACTCACGGAACTCAAGGGAGACAAGGATCAGAAAGGGTGAGACTGTTGTTCAAGGCCAACAACGTGGAGACTGAAGTCTTTGAATTTCCATCCTGTGCTCCTTCCACTGCCTCCTGCTAACCAGGAGCCTCTCACCTATGTTAAGGACAGAAGCAGCCAGAGGCTCTCTCTACTGTTTCTCACCATAATTCTTCTGGTACTTACTTCCAAGTCTCTTCCTGTCTGAGTTTCTGCCAGGGGAAGAATCCTGAGGACTGCCTGGCAGGACAGATCTTACTGTACAAAACACTGCTGAAGCTGCATCCCATGGTCCTGTGGTTCACCCTGCCAGGGCCCTGCTGCTTCAACCAGATGCTGAACATTTGGGTCTCCAGAGAGCACTTGAACTCATGGAGTGAAACTGTTTTCAAGACAGAGACCTGAATGCCTTTTCCAGAAGGGATAAGCAAGGTACTTAACAACAGGAATCCACTTCCTAGAAATTAAGCACTGAATGTGACTGTTTACAAGATCCAAGCCTGCGTTTGTCATTTGCTTTCCCTGCTGGGAGGCACAATACAGCCCTGAGTGGTGAACAGCACAAGACTGGGAGTCAGGTCAACTGAACTTGCATCTCAGCTCTGTCATTGACTAGCTCTGTGACACTGTGCAGTTCCTTACCCTCTCTGAGCTGATTAATTCACCTATTCAAAGCAATGTACTTAAAGCCTTAACATGAGTGTGAGTGACACAGATGTGGACCCTGATCTCAAGAAGACTGGCAGGGGTCCTAGGAAAACTCTCCTGGGACTCAAGGTCACATATGGGATGAGTATGGCAGCAGAGTGTGCAGTGGGTCAGGGGAATACAGGAGGGACAGGGATCCTGCTGCAGCCAAGACACCTCTTAGAAAGTGGCTTTTAAGCTGACCACTGGCAAGCAGGTGAGCAGATGAAGAGGAGTGCAGGCAGTGACATCTACCAAAGCTTGGAGCACATCCCTGTTAAGCACCTCCAATCTGTTCTCTTCATCTCCTGTTGCATCCCTACCCACAAACCTCTCATCTACCTCTTCACCTGGACTCAGCAGAAGACCCACCTCCAGCTTGGCTGAGATTTCTTCATCCTGCAAAACCACTTTCGGTTCCTTTATTCCTGAGTCTTGGCACAGTCTGTTCCCTCTACCTGGCACAGCTGTGTCTCATGTCTCCTTGGGATGGAACTGATCATGCTCTCCTCTCATCCTCAAACAAACAACAAACAATTACTATGGAGTTGATTCCGACTGATGGTGACTTCATGTGTGTCAGAGAACCGTGTTCTATACGGTTTCCAGTGGCTGGTTTTTTGTGTTTTGTTTGTTTGCTTGTTTGTTTTAACAGATTTCCAGGTTTTTCATCTGAAGTGTCTCTGGATAAATTCAAACCTCCATGCTTTAGGTTAACAGTCAAGCAGTAATCATTTGCACCACCCAGGTATCCCCATCTCAGCCCTACTGGTGTTCATATGCATGCATCACACGGGTCTTTCCTGCAGTCTGAACCCTCATTTCCTGTTAGGGATGGGAGCCTTGTCTACTGTGAAGTCCAGGGCCTCTGTGTGGGAGCCCTTCTCCACTGTCTACTCTTCCAGTTCCAACTTAATACTCAGGTCCAAGTTCAAGTATCACCTTATTACTACATTTACTATAAACTTGCCCTGCTTTTTCCACCCAGGAGAGACCTAAGTGTTCTCCTCTAGGCCAACCCTGCCATGTGTTTGTTAATCACAGTACACCCTCCCCACAAGATGGTCTTGTTCACAGCTGCATGGCTGAATATCCAGAGAACCTTAACCCAACCCACTGTTGAGTCAACTGTGCCACATGGTGACTCCATGTGTTAGGGGAGAAACACCACAGGGTTTCCCTACCTATAATCTTTATGGAAGTAGGTGGTCAGGCCTTTCTTCTGCAGCACTGTTGGGTTGATTTGAACTATCAACTTCTAGGTTAATAGTTGAGTGCCAGTTGTGCCACCCAACCCAGAAACCAACCTGACTGCCATTGAGTTAATTCTGATCCACTCCAGATAGTTTACAAGGCTGTAAATATTTATGGGAGCAGATTGCCACATCTTTCTGCCACTGCATGCGGGAGGGTTAGAAGTGGTTGACTTTTGGTTAGCAGTTAGGTGCTTTAGTCACCAGGGCTTTGTGCCTCAGGACCTTTAATACTTAACTCCTTGATAAAGGTTTACTCAGAGAATGAATGAAAGGAGGACACGGGGAATTTACCTCTTGCATGGACCCTTTCTCTGTACCGCTGGCCCCAGTGCCCTTTGACCAACCCTCCTAAGTGTCCCACAGGAAACACAAATGCAACTGAGTCACCCCTTTATGATCCCAGCGCCTCCTTCCTGTCTCTTCCTGTATAGGGATAATCGTGTTCTGATTCAGCCTTAACCTCAGAATTCCCCCTCCTCTCCAGCACTTACCCAGATATTCCCATTTTATGAATAAGATTAGCTGAGGCTCAGAAAGGTAATGGGATTGGTCCAAGGTTGTGCACAGCAAATAAATGGCCAAGTCCAGGCAGGGTCTGTTTTCAACCAACCAGATTCCCTCTCTAGCCAGACTGCTCAGTCACCAATCCTACTCCCTGTTTCTCCCCTGTATTCTCTACACACAGAGCTGTGTCTTGGTTCAGGCTGTTTTCTCTGCCCAGAAGCACCTTTTCTTCCTTCTCCCTCATACTTGTTGACTATAGTCCTCTCTCTGTTCTCTAAGGCCCTTGTGAAAGGTCACTTCCTTCAGGAAGCCTTCCCTAGAGAACGGTTGGGGGCTGTCGAGTCGGAACCAATCCACAGCTGCCCCTCCAGCAGGTTTTCAGAGGCAGTTAACCACACACAGGAGTACACTGCTCATTCTCCTCCCACGGAGCTGCCGGCAGATTCGAACCGTGTGCCTTCTGGATTCCACAGCAGCTTCCTGCCACTAGGGTAACCATTATTACATTTGGCACATCAGTGTCCCAGTGTTTAGAATCACAGCAACCACAAGTTACCTCTGTACAGCAATGCACAAACTAGTGCTATATCACCTAGGAGAATGTTTGACAAAAACCCAATCTGAACCAGGCCTGAGGGCTGCAGATTAAAATCACCCACCTTAGGCTTGGTAGCATAACTTTCTGTCCACTAGGCCAACATAGCTCTCTCTATGTTGTCTCTATGTTGTTAGCTGCTGCTGAGTCGTAGACAACTCATAGCGTACCTATGAACAAAAGACCTGAGTACTGTTCATAGAGTTTCTTGAGGCAAGCAAATAGGTGGCAAAATCACCCTTGTCTAAATCTTTCCCTGTCTCTAGCTTTGTCTGTGTTGCTTACTGCCAATGGCCAGAAGCTCCTCAGAGATCTAAATCGCTCTGCCCCTCCAGTGTCTAGAGTACTATCTACTGACAGTCAGTATAGAATAACTCCTTTTGAAACGTAAAGCAGCTCCAGGGAAATCAACGTTATTCCTCTCTGTTAAAAATCTTCCCGTGCTTACCTTCTCAGAATAAAACTCTTTTCCCTCAAGGCCTCGCCCACCTCCCTGACCTCATCTCCTATCTGTTCTTCTCTCCCCTTGCTTTTTTCAAATTCATTTCCACCTTAAAATCGAAACTAAAAAACCACTGCCATCAAGTTGCCTCATGGCAACACAACAGGGCAGAGGAAAGCCGATCCTAGAATGTTCAAGGCTGTAATCTCTACAGAAGCAGACTGCAAGATCCTCCTCCTGCAGAGAGGCGAGTGGATTCAAACTGTTGAGCTTTCTGTTAGCAGCTGAGAACCTGAACTTCTATGCCACCAGCACTCCTCAGTCCTGCCTCAGGGGCTAGCCTTCTTTTCTTCTCTCACTATGCCACTCCCTCCTCTCTCAGACATTTGCATGGCTGGAATTCTAGGATTCAGAAGTCAGATTCGATTACCAGTCAACATAAAATAGCTCTCACACTCTACCACACCACTTTGCTTTCTGTCTACCAATCTGATAGTTTCACTTATTTGTGTATTGCTTGTCTTCTCTCTCCACTCCACATTCTGTCTAGCTCTTCATTATATCCCCAAAGGCCTAGAACAGCGCCCTGCTGACAAGAAAGAGAAGAGTGATGTGGGCTGGAATCACGAGTCATGAGCATTGATGGAGGTTATTAAAGCAAACGGGCAGACGACATCACCCTAGGAGTCTATGAGAGAAGAGGGCCTAGAAAGCAGTGTGCTGAATGGCTGTGGAGAGAAAAGGACACCTACCAAAAGCAACAGCAGGTTTAGTGCACCCATGCCAGAGTAATCGGCTAGCCCTACTACTCACGGGCTGAGAGTGTTGCCGTGGCTGCACATTGGGGCGGGGGGAGGGAAGGGAAGGGAAGAAAGTAACAACTAGGAAGAAAAAGGAAAACTCTGTTTTCAAGTCAATTCTGACTCCCAGTGACACTGCAGGGCAGTGCAGAATTGTTCCACTGGGTTTCTAATGATGTTTATCTTTATGGGAGCAGACTGTCACCTTTTTCCTATGGATTTGAACCACTGACTTTCTGGTTAGCAGCTGAATGTCTGAACAACAGCACTACCAGAACTTCTGGAATAGGCATATTCATTTACTCCCTGCCATGGACTCAGAACCAATTCACAGCCGACCCTCCAGGAGGTTTCTGAGGCTGTAAAGTGCACGGAAGGAGTTTGTCCAGTTTGCTTCCACTGACCTACTGGTGGATTTGAACCACCTGCATGGCCATGGTCCTTGGGTTAACAGCAGAATTCCCTAGAGAGCCTGACTGGAGTGGGGAAATGAAGTGTTACATCACAGCAGTCAAGAGAAGGGAGTATTTGAAGACACATCTACTCAATGTACGTTGAAGCTCTGAGTTAATGGTCTATTATAGGGTTGCTGACAAAGTTAAATATGTCAAAACTGACAGCTTTAGATTTTTATAGAAGGAAAAGTTGGTCAACAGAGCCAAGCACTGCTGAGAGGACAGCTAACCTAGAGGACAGGTTAAAACTAGGTACCGTTGCCATGTGCTGTCAAGTTGAAACCAACTCAGAGCTGACCTTACCATGGGTTTTCAGAGATTCTAAATCACATGGGAGGAGACTGCCTATCCTTTTCACCCAGAGCAGTAGGTGGATTCAAACAGTCTGCCTTTGGGATGGCAGTACAACTCCTTACCACTAGGCCACCAGAGCTCCCTAAAGCCTTGATGTTGCTGTTGTTGTATACTGTCGAGTCGGAACCAACCCATCCATACCTGACAGTCCAGCAGGTTTTCAGAGGCAGTAAATCCCACAGGAGGGGACTACCCACCCTTCTCCTGCAGAGCAGATGGTGGATTCGAAGCACGTGCCTTCAGGATTGCAGCGCAGCTTCTTAGCACTAGGTCACCAGAGTTCCCTAATGTTAGGTTAATGCTGTAATGTGCTGTCGAGTCTAATATGACTCATAGTGACCCTACGAACAATAGCTCTAAACTCTGCCCTATCCTGACCCAATCTCACGGCCTCTGACACACCTGCGCCATTTCCCCCCAGTCGATGTGTCAATCCATCTCATCCAGGGTCTTCCTCTCCTGTGCTGTCTCTCCACCCTTCCAAGCATGAGGTCCTTCTCCAAGTCTACATAGCACCAGCTAAACTCAGCTTTCTGGGGGATATAGGTGACCTGGGGAAGTTCTCTTCCCCTCTGTGAGTCTCAGGTCTTGTTGTTGTTAAGAGTTATTATGACTCATATAACTGTGTATTGAGAGGAACCTTATAAGTCCTGAGAACCCCAAACGCTCACAAGTCTGTATTTTGCTCATAGTCACATTGTTCTTGCCAAAGAGAACCACCACCCGTTGCCAAGGAAAGAGGCTGGCCTGGTGGGCCTACCTCCCTGCATTTTATTCATTAGGTAATCATACCAAATCCAGTGCATTGAATCAGTTTATTGCATGAATCTATTCTGATTCACAGGCATCCTCTAGCAATCCAAGGTTGTCAGTCTGAATGAGAGAAAACTCCCTTGGAGCATCTTATGGATTCTGTCAACCTAGTGGTTGCCAGCGCAGCCAACACTTAAGGTATCACTGCCCCCAACTGCACCTCCGCTCCTGTGCTTGGAGCCAGGGGGAGGAAAGAAAGTCCCCTGCCCTGCTCGCCATTTCCAGGTGTCTCCCACAGCTAGGTCCTGGCTTCCTGGGTACCTCCATGACAAAGTCCATTTCTCCCCACCAACTGGGCAATACCAAATGTTAGGGGAAACTCCAGCTGCACACGGTAGTGATGAAGGCTCCTTTATGTTCTTATGGAAAGGGCTTGAGAGCAGGGTCAATGGTTGTGTGATCCAGAGGAAACACAGACCCACAATGTTTGCCTAAGAGTCCTTTCCAAGGAAGAGACTGAGAAATTGCTCCCACTAATCAGAGCAAAGATGGCGGCTGAGGACTGAGCCCTTGTTCCGGGCCAGGAGCTGAGCAATGACCACATTTGACCCACAGCAAGCCTGTGAGGTGGGCAGTTTGCATGGGAAGGAGGCCCAGAGAAGTTAAAGGACTTGCTCAAGGTCATGTCGCTAGTGAATGGGTAGAGGCTGATTGCAACAGCCTGATTTGAAAGCTCTGCTCTTAATCTTCCCGTTTCTCCAGAAGAATAAGTCAGAGGATTTTAGTATTACCTTCTCCTATATGCAACATCACCTTAGACAAAATTTATTTCCCATTTCCCATGACTGCAATAAAACAGATTTCTTCGTGCTCTTCCAGCTCTAACATGTGATTAGGTACGTTTTGCCCAGAACTTTACTCACTGCCGTCTAGTTGAGTTCGCCCTACAGCGTTTCCAAGGCTGTAAATCTTTACAAGCTGCCACATTGTTATCCCGTGAAGCTGCGGAGGTCTGAGCCACTGACCTCTGTTAGCAGCTGAGCGCTTTCAACCACTGCACCGGCAGGGCTCGGTATAGGTTATAAAAAGGTATTCCGGTATCTTCCCCCACCCCATCCCCCTCACTTAATGCTGCAGCTTTTGCAAAGTAGAAGTATTCCTTTCGTCTGATAAATGGGCAACGCTCAGAGAGGTGTGGTGACCTACCCAAGGTCACACAGCAAGCCAGGGCATGGCCATTTAAGGACCGGACGCTCCCCAAGAGGTGCTGCTTCAATTCTTCTCCAGAAAGGGGCAGCCCCCAGGTCTCTGTCATCTGTGATCGCGCGCTGACCTGCCCGTCAGGGGGCAGCGCCCGCTTCCTGAGTCGGCCTGGGGCCACAGAGAGGCACCTCAAGGCCCCAGCTCAGGGGGCGTGCATTCCGCGTGGGGCATCTCAAACACGCACCTGGAGTCCCGGCGTAGCTTCACGGAGCTACCCCTCCATTCGGAGACTTCCCAAGGCGAACCTGGACGATCCCCTTGGGTCAAGCCCTTGGGTCAAGCTGGCCCTCCAGGATCATCTTCCCCGCTTGCCCCTTCCGTCCGAAGGCGCCGAGCGATGGGACGTCCCAGTGTCGGGGCATCTTTCGGGTCTCAGATCCCTTGGGACCCGACCCTCCCGGGGATGCACTTAGCTTCGAGCTCTTACCTGCGCCGCATCACGCAGGTGCCTCCGCGGACTCGCCCTC
>NW_006399778.1:7682405-7699748 GCF_000299155.1 Elephantulus edwardii | reverse complement strand
CTCCGCCGCCCCCCTCCCCCAGCTCCTCCCCCGCCGGGCGCCCTCCCCGCTCGGCCCACCCCGCCCGCCAGGAGGAAGGCTCGGGCCCCTGCAGTCCTGGCCCAGAGGTGGGTGGGCAGGAAGGGAGGCGGGGCAGGCCCCTGAACAGTAATCCCCAGACCCACCTGTAGGAGGGCGGGTCGGCTGGGTCTGGGAAGGCAGGTTGGTGGGAGGCGGGCCACGCTCAGAGACCCTGGGGCAAGAAGCCCAGTCTCTGATTTGTACCTGATCTCTGCATTCATCACTTTCCCCTTTTTCTCCATTTAACCAATATCCATTATCTCCTACTATATGATCTGGACAGTTGAAATCCAGGCATTTGGGATCTGTAGCAGTAAACAAAACAGGAGGTAGCCAACAGAGCTTGCGTTGTTTGGAGGTGACTGACAAGAACTACAAATAAGTAAAACAGATGATGGAGGTAAATAGGACGGAGGAAATAAAGCAAGGAAAGGGTGGAAAGTGGGGATTTTTAATGGATTGGTCAGGAAAGGGAACACTGAACCAACACTGAGAAGATAGGACAGTGAGTGGGCCCTGCAGAGAGGAACAGTACTCCAGCAGCTGCAGAGCTCCAGGGGTGGAGTGGCGGTCAGTGCTAGGAGTTCAGATCCCAGAGACAGGTCCCCACTTCTAGACTTTGAGCTGCCTCCCATCTCGGGTCCCAGTCGTTCTTGGAGACACTGAGATGAATCTTGCTGGTTCCTCCCTCTCAAACAGAAGAAAATATTTGCACTCATTAACAGAAATGCTGAGAAACTTCCACTGAAGGAGCAACCAGTCCTGGGTGTGGTTCATGTGCAGCATTTGTAGCTAAAGTGGCGCTGGATTTTTACAGCCTTGGGGTGTGTGTGTGTGTGTGTGTGTGTGTGTGTGCGCGCGCGCGCGCGCGCGCGTGTGTGTTACTTATCCATGCATTTTGAAATTTTATTAGGCTCATACAGTTAGGATTGTTATGTCTATTCATTAATTGTCATTATAAAGAGACCTTCTACCCCAGTAACATTCTTGTCTTGAAGGCTGCTTGATTGGGTATGAGGAGAGGCTAACAGCATCCACCATTGCTGGTATATTTACAGTCCACTCGGCTGTTTAAAACATCTGGCTGATCTAAACTCAGCAGCTTATTCAGATTTCCTTTGTAGTGTTCTTCTGTGTCCTCTGCACGAAATCCTCTATACACCTGTCCCTCCCCTTCTATTCCTATCCCTTACCCTCCTGGGTTTGCCATCTCATGATTGGCTAACAGCCTCTCTCTTTCTCAGTATCTATCTCTTATTTGGGAGGCTGTGAACAATAATCATTAATAATGCAAAAGTTCTTTTTGTCTTAGTGAAAATCCCAGGCAAGTAAATCACTTGCAAATAGACAAGGGTTCTCGGCAGCCACACCTTGGTCTTCTCCACTCCACTCAGACCCTGGGCTCTCTTCCCAAATAAGAAACAGGAAGATTGAGCACTGCAAATGTGAGCATTTCTCAAAATAGGCACTACTGCTGCAGCCCCAAGTTCAGCAGTCATGAAGGTTCTGCATATGCAGTGTCTGCAGCTGCTGTGTGTGTGTGAGTGTCCCAGGCTGGCATCTTGCAGTTGAAAATGTCCACATGGCAAGGGAAAGAGATGCACCTTATATGTATGTACACAGGGGGAAAGACTTATTCTCCCCAGAAGGAACTTTGGTAAGGGATGAGAAAGATGAGGGGCAGGAGTCAGGTCTTAACCTTGTGCATCATCTTACGTCGAGCTAACAAAACATCATTGGCTTACACATTTTAAAATTAAAAGCAGGCAACAATGGTAAAAAGCACTGGATAGCTGGTTTAAGCAAAAGGCTGAGACTCTTGGGGAAGGCTGACTTCAACTTCTCAGTGTGTTTCCTGGGCCAGTGAATGCGTTAGACACATACTCAAGAAAAAGTGCAGTGTAGTTCAGGGGAGAGCAGGAGGCCATTAACAGAGGCATAAATGAGTCCAAAGAAAGAGAGCACACCCCACGTGGAGGAGTGTGCAGGCAGTCAGGGCAGGCATCTGGAAGGAGGCAGTTTCTACACTATGAAGAATAAATAGAAGTCTCTGGTGGCCTAGTGGCAAGAAGTTGTGCTGCAATCCTGAAGACACATAGTTTGAAGCTACCAGCTGCTTGAAGGGAGAAGGATGGATAATCTCCCCACATATAATTTACTGTCTTTGAAAACCCACCAGGGGATTAGCTATGGGTTGGTTCTGACTCGATGACATAGAACAAAGAAAGAGGAGGGCAAAGGAAGGAGAAGTTGTTCTCTGGTGGGAGGAATAGCTTATACAGAGGCCCAGAGCCTGAAGTGAAAATCTGGTTAGGAGAGCTGCTAGACCTGGGGAGTAGGGAGGAAGCGGTGGTCAAGATGAGACTGGATCACTCATGAAGAGCCTTGAATGTCAGGCTGAGTCAAGGCTTTATCCTAAGAGCTACAAGAGTTAGGGAAGGGCTGTAAGCAAGAGAAAGGCATGGGTGGACAGGCAGACTGATAACATTGGTGCCCTGGACTCTGATTTCCACATGGGCATGATGAGAGGTATATAATAATCACGATCATTGCCACCACAAGAAGGGGGAAAAAATACACACACGGCAAACCCTCGAGTCCTGATAAATGCTGTGATGCAAATCTTGAAAACATTATGTAGTAGAGTGAAGTACATCTCACACAAAAGAAAATAATATGTTATCCTACATGTATGTAACAGAGTAAGGAAACAAAGCAGGTTCAAAATGGCAAACGGTATACACCCAGGATGTGTTCTATCTCAATACCTTTTCAATCTATGTGCAGAACAGATTATCTAGGAGGCTGGGCTCTATGAGGAGAAATGTGGTTTCAGGATTGGAGGAAGACTCAACAACAATCTGTGTTATACAGATGACACAACCCTGCTTGCTGAAACTGAGGAGAACCTGAAGCACTTGCTGCAGAAGGTCAAGGACTGCAGCCTTCAAGATGGACTGAAGCTCAGCATCAAGAAAACAAAGATTCTCATCACTGGGCTGATTGGCAGCATCATGATAGATGATGAAGAGATTGAGATTGTTAACAGTTTTAGTTTGCTTGGCTCCACAATCAACACTCTTGGAACAAGCAACCAGGAAATTAAAAGATGTATTGCACTGGGAGAGTCTGCTGTTAGAGACCTCTCCAAAGTACTGAAGAGCAACAATGTCAGTCTGGAGTCTAAGGTGTGCCTGATATAGGCTATGATCTTTGTAATCACTTGCTATGCATCAGAGAACTAGACTATGACTAGGGATGATAGAAGGAGAATTGATACCTTTGAGCTGTGGTGCTGGACAAGAGTATTGAATATATCATGGATTGCTAGGATAACAAGCAGGTTTGTCTTGGAGAGGGTGAAACCAGGCTGCTCCTTGCAGGCAAGGATTCTGAAGCTTCTGACATACTCTGGACATGTTGCAAGGCAGGACCAGTCCTTGGAAAGAGACATCATGCTTGGGAGGGTGGAGGAACAGCACAGGAAGAGAAGACCCTCAATGAGACGGATTGATTCAGTGACTGGGGTAATGGGGGTAGATGTGAAAGAAACAGTGAGATTATAGCACAAAATAGAACAAGGTCTAGGGCTGTTGTACATAGGGTCGTTGTGAGTTGCAGGCGACTCAACAGCACATAACATCAACAACATGTACGTAAAGTCTAGAACAGTCAAACACACAGACATACTGTTTATTTGTGGTTACTGTTGTTTTGTTTGTTGTGTGCCATCGAGTTGGAACCAACTCATAGCTGACTCTCCACCGGATTTTCAAAGGTAGTAAATCACACAGGCGGAGACTGCCCATCGGGCTGGTAACCATGACAATGAATGTGAGAATGGCATGGGTCCAGGCAGTGTTTCGCTCTGTTGTATATTAGGTTGCTGGCAGTTGGGACAGACATCTAGCACCACCAGGGATTGTGGACAGGACAGAATAGGAAGTTTCTGATTAAAGGGAAAAGTTTATAAGGGGTGGTGAAAACATTCTGAAACAAGATGGAGGTAGTAGTTGTATGACATTATGCCTAAAGAACAAGTTAATGATGTACTTTAAAGTGGCTGAACTGGTGAATTTAATTTTGTGTAAGTTTTACTATGCATCAGAGAACTGGACAATGACTAAGGATGACAGAAGAAGAATTGATGCCTTGGAGTTGTGGTGCTGAAGAAGAGTCTTGAACATACCATGAACTACCAAGAAAACAAATAGGTCTGTCTTAGAGAGGGTGAAAACAAGTTTCTCCTTAGACGCTAGGATCTTGAAGCTCTGTCTCACATACTTTGGGCATATGGCCAGGAGGAACCAGTCCTTGGAGAAGGACATCATGCTCAGAAGGGTGGAGGGACAGAGCAGGAGAGGGAAAACTCCAGATGAGATGGATTGATACAGTAACTGGGGCAATAGAGGTAGGTGTGTCAGAGACTGGCTTAGGATAGGATAGGCTTCAGAACCGTTATACAGAGGGTCACTATGAGTTATAGGCAACTTGATGGCACATAACAACAACAACAACAACAACAACAACAACAACAGTTTTTCATCTGAGTTTTAAAAATTAATGAAAACACATAGACTTAGGGGACACTCCTCTGAGAAGCTTCTCCACCTACCTCCTTCCAAAACATACAGCTGGCTCTGCACCTCATCCAGACATGTCAAAGTCCCTTCCCGCTGCATCCTGGGGAGGTCCCCATCACACCTTTCTTCCCAGTGTGTTTTCCGTCTGGCAGTTTCCATCTTCTCCATGCACAGGCCTGGCTCCTGTTTCTGTTTTGACTTCCACCTGGAAAGTTCTGATCCCATTTCCATTGGTTAGATTCTCTCATTTTCTAAACTTTTTTCAAATTTTATTTTATTAATTTTAATGAACATTTACAGAGATTTTGGATTTCTATTCATTCATTGTTGTACATTTCTCCCTGCCCACCCCTCCCACCCCATTTGCTCCTCTCTTTGAAAAGTAAAAGAAAAATTCTTTCATTGTTATACAGTTCCCCCCGCCCCACACTTCCCCCCACCACCCTGAGTACACTCCACTATGCAACCTTAATTCTGGACTCTTATGAGAACCATAATACCTTATCATATATCACTTTTAAACTGTTCTCTCCCTTAACTGTTTCAATGCAGTATACATAATTTATCCAGTTTTTCTCAGTCTTACCCCAACCCTGATGTCAGTCTCATTCTACAACAGTGGCACCATGCGGTATCTGTCCTTTTGTGACTGAGATATATCACTCAGCATAATGTCCTCCAGAGTCACCCATTTTGAATAATATTGCATGAGTTCCTTGTTTTTCAATGCAGCATAGTATTCCATTGTGTGAATATACTACAGCTTCTCTATCCATTAATTTGTTGATGTGCACTTGGGTTGCTTCCAACTCCTTGCTATTGTGAACAAAGCTGCGATAAACATGGGTGTGCATATATCTGCTTAGATGTCGCTTATGGTCTCTTTAGGGTATATTCCCAGTAGTGGAATTGCAAGGTCAAATAGTGTCTCTATTTGCAACTTTTTGAGAAAGTGCTACACCACTTTCCACAGTGGTTGCACCATTTTACACTTTCACCAACAGTGAATAAGGGTTCCAGTTTCTCCACAACCTCACCAGCATTTGTAGTTTACCATTTTCTAGACTTTTATGGGCAGTCTCCTCTAATGCAATTTACAACCTCTGAAAAGCCACTGGAGGGTCAGCTGTGAGTTGGTTTCTGACTCTACAGCAATGACTTTTCTATTGTCTTTGCAAAAGCTATTTCTTCTGCCTGTCATGACTCACCCCTCAAAACCCTGCTCCCAAATCCCCTCTCTTTGAAGCCCTTCCTGAATGAGGGGTGGGAGTTAACATGTAAATTCATGAATCAGATTGGGTTAGAATCCTAATTTCACCACTATGCAACCCTGGTCAAGTTATCTAAGTTCTGTGAATTTCAGTTTTCTCATTTGTAAAATTAGTGTAATAATTGAACCAATAGGCAACATCATGAGAGATGGAGAAACAATTGACATGTCAACTATTTATTTTATCTTACTTAGATCCACAATAATACTCTAGTTACCAGCAGTCAGGAGATCAGGCAATGTATCACCCTGGGAAAGTCCGCAACCAGGGACCTCTCCAAATTATTGAGGAGCAATGAGGTTAGTTTGAGGACTAAGATATACCTGGCCCATGTATGGTCTTTTTTATCACCTGCTTTGCTGCTGAGAGCTGGACAATGGATAAGGATGACAGAGGAAGAACTGATGCCTTTGTTGTGGTTTTGGAGAAGCATGCTGAATATCCTAGGAACTGCCGAAAGGACAAACAGATATGTTGTAGAGGAGGAACAGCCAAAGTGCTCCTTGGAGTCAAAGTTGATAAAGATTTGTCTCACATACTTTGGGTATGTTGCAGGTAGACATTATTCCTTAGAGAGGGATATCATCCTTGGAAATGTGGAGGGGTTGGCAAAAGAGAGGAAGACTCTCAACCAGGTGAACTGAAAGAGTGACTGCTGCAATGGGCTCTAGTGTGTCAGAGAGTGTGAGGATGGCACAGGGTAGGAGAGGGTTCAGATCTGTTGTTCACAGGGTTGCTGTGAGTTCTACTCTGCTTGATGGCACCTAAAAACCATAACATGAGAGTTGGCTTTGATTCAAAGGTGGAGAGTGGTGATTGAGGGTGCAGACACTAACTTTTTAAAATTTTTATTTATTTTTTTTATTTCAATGAACATCTACAGAGATTTTGGAATTCCATTAATTCATTGTTGCACTTTTCTCCCCTCCCACAGACACTAACTTTTTAAGTGAAGACATATTGGAGAAGTTTAATATCAAATCCAGGCCAGGTAGTGACTGTGGAACAGGCCATCATGAGCAAATTAAAATTGAAGCTAAAAAACATTAAAACTAGTCTACACGAACCAAAATACAACTTTGAGTCTGTTCCACCTGAATTTAAAAAAATACCTTTAGAATAGGTTTCAGACATTGAACAGTAATGATTGAAGACCAGATGATTTATGGGATGATATCAAGGATATTATCCATAAAGAGACCAAAATGTCATTACAAAAACAGGGAAGGAAGAAAGACCAAGATGGATGTCAGAAGAGACTCTGAAAATTGTACTAGAGTGTGGAGAATTCAAAACAGAGGGGATAAATACTGAAATGAAAGAAATTGACAGAAGATTTCAAAGGGCAGCTCAAGAAGACAAAGAGAAGTATTATAATGGAACTTGCAAAGAGCTGGAGTTGAAGAATAAAGAGAGAAGAACTGGCTTGGCATTTCTAAATTTGAAAGAATTGAAAAGCAAATACAAGCCTTTAGTTACAATACTGAGAGATGCCATGAGTAAAATCTTGAACGAGCTAGGAAGCATCAAAAGGTGGAAAGAATCATGTACCAAAAACAACTGGTTGACAATGAAAAATTTTAGGATGTATCATATGAAAAAGAGCCACTTGTAATGAAGGAAGAAATTCAAGCTGTACTGAAAGCATTGGCAAAAAAATAAGGCCCCGGAAATCAATGGAATAATAATTGACGTCTCAACTAACAGATGCAGGCCTGGATGCACTCACCAATCTATGCCAGAAAATTTGGAGGGCAGCTTCCTGGCAGAGATCCATAATTGTCTCCACTCCTAAGAAAACTGACCCAACAGAATATGGAAATTATCAAACACTGTCAGTAATATCACATTCAAGCACAATGCTGCTGACTATCATTAAAAAATGGCTAGAACTGTACATTGATAGAGAATTGCCAGAAGTTCAAGAAGAATTTAAAAGAGGCCATGGCTGGTGTCATATGGATCCTGGCAGAAAGCAGAGAATACCAGAATAATTATCTATTTGTGTTTCATTGACTATGCAAAGGCATTTGACTGTGTGTTTCATAACAAAATCTAACATTGAGAAAAATAGGAATCTCAGAACACTTACTTAAACTCTTAAGAAATCTTTATCTAGACCAAGAAGCTGTTGTCTGAACAGAACATGCGAACACCACATGGTTTAAAATCAGAAAGGGTGTGCATCAGCAATGTATCTTTCCTCCATATCTATTCAATCTGTAAGCTGAGCAAATAATTCATGAATGAAATTTATCTCTATAAAGAGGAATGTAGCATTAGGATTGGAGGAAGACTGCAATTCTGTGCTATGCAGACGACAAAACTTTGGCATCTGAAAGAGAGGAGAACTTGAAACACTTACTGCAGAGGATCAAAGACTTCAGTATGGACTGCCTCTCAACATCAAGAAAACAGAAACTTTCAGCACTAGAAACATCATGATAGATGGAGAAAATGCTGAAATTATCATTGATTTCATCTTTCTTGGATCCACAATCAACACCCTTGGTAACAGCAGTCAGAAAATCAGAAGTGTTATTGCATTGGAAAATCTGTAGTCAGGGATCTCTCCAAAGTACTGAGGAGCAATGATGCCAGAGAGAAGACTAAAGATGTATCTGATTTTGGCTATGGTCTTTTCAATCACTTGCTATGTACCTGAGATCTGGACAGTGAATAAGGATGACAGAAGAAGAATTGATGCCTTTGAGTTATGGTTGGTCCTGGAGAAGAGTACTGAATATTCATGGAATGTCAAAAATCCCAAACAGATATGTCTTGGAAAAAGTGTAGCCAAAATGCTCTTTGGTGGCAAGAATGATGGAACCTCATCTCACAAAGGGCTATCATGCTTGGAAGTCAGTGAAATAGAGGAGAGGAAGACCTTCAACCAGATGGATTGACATAGTGAGTACAGCAAAGTAGCACAGGATAAGACAGGGTTTAGGGCTATTGTTCACAGAGTTGCTTTAAGTCATACTCGACTTGAAGAGACATAACAACAATATGAGTGTTAAATTGAAAATGCATATAAAAAGACAGCACAGTACGTGCTAACCCACATAGCAAACCCACTATGAATGTCACTTATCACTATATTTCTATTGGGGTGCAATGCAGCTCACAATTATTTTACATCCATTATTATGAGTTATATTCAGGAGGGCAAGGGTCTGCCTGGTATTTAGTGCTGGGGCTGACATATCACAGGCATTCAAGCACAGATTGCTAGATTCTGAAGAGCATTAAATGAATAGTGTGTCAGGGGACTATTGTCTGGGGCAAGCTTTGTCATCAGACGGGATGTAGTTTGCAATTTCTTCAAGGGAGAGCTGTCTAGACAGAGGGAACATCGTGCCAGGAAGGAGCAGGAACTGCATGGGAATCAGAATCCTGGGGAGGTGCCTGAGGAAACCAGAAGTTCCACCTCTTTCCTACTCCTTTCTTCCTTCCCTGAGGCTTAGGACTAAGTTGAGCAGGTTTATTACTTGCCCCCAGCAATGGAAATCAATCCACCACTTCCTAATGTACAGTAGAGAGAGAAGCAGAACACAGCCTCCCACCCACCAGCTGGTGACAGGGAAAAGTGGGAGACAGAGAGGCCAACATCAAGTATCTTTTATGTGCCAGACACTGTGCTAAGTGTTGAATACGCATGACCTTCTCCATACCCCGGAGAGGAAAGCATTGTCATTAATTTCCACTCTGTAAATGAGAAAACAGCCACAGAAGTTAAATGAATTTCTCTTGCAAAAGTAATAACAGGTTGGGATCTCAGTTGTATCCTCTTCATGAAACACTGGTTCAGACAACTGATGTTTTGAGTACTTCTCCTTGTACATTGCAGTGGTAAGTGGTATAAGGCCAGCAAGGACAATTACAATGTGATTTCTACCCTCAGGACATTTATAACTGAGAACAGAAGCCAAGCCTTATTTATCTTTGTATTCCCAGCCCAGGCCTAGCAAAACAATGAATGTTGAATAAAGAACAGGTTGTCAGAGCTGAAAGGCTCCCTTTGGAGTTCAAATGTTCCAGACCTGATCATTTAATGATGGCAAACTGAACTCCAGAAGGGAGAGCTAACTAGAGAGTGTGATGAGGATCTTGGGCCCTGGAGTCAAGACTCTCCGGCTTGGAATCTCAGCTCCCCTTTCTATCAGCTGTGTTAAGTTTGTGACCCTCACTTTCCTCATCTGAACAAGGATAAAGCTGTGAGGATGAATGAGATCAATCGTGGGTGAGGTTTAGTATAACATATTAACACATGATCTGCAAAATACAATTTGCTCTGATTGCTATTAATTACAGTCACACAGTGAATTAATAATAAACCTGGTATAGACCTGGGTTTCTTGCCTCCTGGTCTAACTCTTTCCACCTCCCTATGACTCCTTATGTCCATTAAAATGTAGTTAGAGAAAGGAGGTCCTGGATGATGCGAACTATTGAGAGCTCAGCTCCTAACCAAAAGGTTGGTGGTTCAAAACAACCCAGAGACACCTCACAAGAAAGGCTTGGCAATCTTCTTCTAAAAGGTCACAGTCAGGAAAATACTTGGGAGTTAAGTTCTCCTCTGACTGACACCCACCCTGGGTCATTAGAAGTTGGTATCCACTAATTTGGTTTTTTTAGGGGACAGTGGAGTCACCTGGAAGGGGGTGGTATGCGGCCAGTTGACCACTGTCCTTGAAGACAAGTTCCTGGGACAAGTCACTAGTCCCACATGCCAGGGAATCCTGACTACCACCACCCTGTCTAAGCAATCTGCAGACAACCCAGGTCTGGAGCCTCCCAGCATCTCCCGCTGCCCTCCCTCTCTCTAAAGCCTCTCCCAATTGACTGGAGGCCAGAGATGCTCTCCTAGAACATGCGCTCCAAGACTCCAGATAACATCCCTGCACCTCCCACAGCAATTTCCTCTCTACCCGACTGGGTGGGGACTGCGCCAACAGGAAATTCCCAGAGAGCAGCCAGGGCTGGCAGTCCCAGGGCAGCGATCTTATCGCCAGGAAGAGACGGGCCCTCAGAGGAGGTTTTCTGTTTGTTTTTTACAGGCTTGACTTTTAATGAGAGAATTTAATTAAGAGTTTGACTGCCTTACCCAGAGAATACAAATCCGAGGGGACAGCAGGGCTGAGGCTTGTGGCCGCCAAGGAGGAAGGGGAGGATTCTTCTGACTCAGATCAGAAGGTTTCAGCTGCAACTAAGTTCTGCTCATGGGGAACATTTGATCTGACCTCAAGACAAAAGTCTTTCTCCACAGGAACACGGAGCATTTTAGATTCCTCAGTCTAAATTAAAAAGAGAAGCTTAAACCAGCCAAAGAAAAGGAAAAGTTTGATGTTCTTAATTGTTTCTACTCACACCACTCCATTTGTCTTCCCTGAGATCGTTAAGGCGTAGTTAGTTGGTAGTTGTGCTGTTAACACAAAGGTGGCGCTCCAGCTGGCAGTTCGAACCCACCAGCATCTCTGGGGCAGAAAGATCTTCCTGTGCAATTTACAGCCTTGGAAAACCCACCGGTGGGTCAGCCATGAGTTGGTTCCAACTCAGTGGCAGTGAGTTTAGTTTGGTATGAAAAGTCAGCTTCAGTTCCCTGAACCTCAGTTTTCTCACCTGAAAAATGGGAACAAATTCCACTTTATTAACTAGATTCACACACAAAATGAGGTTAATAATGTCTTTCTCTTCCAGCTGAATGACTAGGTTCTATCTTCCTTTTTTAAAAAAGTCAGCTCACATCCAGCCCTGCATCCATTTGTTGAAACACCTCGACTGATCTTCTATCAATTCCTATAGACTTGTCTTTCACTAAAGCCTCCAGGGCACCTTGAACTTACCTCTTTCTTCAAGACCACTGGGTGTTGATCATATACTCCTGCCAGCAAGAATGTTCTTTAGACACAAAGATGGTGAGGCTTGGTCTCTCTTGTTTTGGGAAAGTTGTCAGGAAGGGATGACACCTAGGAGAGAGCCATCATGCTTAGAAAAAGTGGAGTCAGTGAAAAACGGAGTGACCCTCAATGAGATGGGTTGACACAGTAACTGCAACAATGGCTTAAGCACAGCAGAGGTTGTGAGTATGGCACAGAATCAGGCAGAGTTTCATTCTGTTGTGCAGAGGGTTGCTATGAATTGGAGAGAAGAGATTGAGGTTGTTAACAATTACAGCTTACTTGGTTCCATAATCAACACTCTTGACATCAGCAGTTAGGAAATAAAAAGACAAATTGCACTGGGGAAATCTGATGTCAGGAACCTCTCCCAAGTATTGAAAAGCAACAATGTCAGTGTGGAAACTAAGATGCACCTGATCCAGGCCATGGTCTTGCTATGCATCAGAGAGCTGGACAATGACTAAAGATGACAGAAGAAAAATTGATGCCTTTGAGTTGTGGTGCTGGAGAAGAGTCTTGAACATACTATGCATGGACTACCAAGAAAACAAATAGGCCTGTCTTAGAGAGAGTGAAACCAAGTTTCTCCTTGGAGGCTAGGATTCTGAAGCTCTGTCTCACATATTTTGGGCATGTGGTTCGGAGAGACCAGTCCTTGGAGAAGGATATCATGCCCAGAATGGTGGAGGGACAACACAGGAGAGGAAGATCCTGGATGAAATTGATTGATACAGTAACTGGGGTAACAGGGGTAGATGTGTCAGTGTTAGTAAGACTGGCTCAGGATAGGGTAGACTTCAGAGCTGTTGTACCTAGGGTTACTATGACTCAACAGCACATAAAAACAACAACAGTATCTTTCTTCCAGAGGCAGAATGAGGAATAAACCGGGACCAGGTAACAGAAGGGAGATAGTGTATCAGAAAGAAAAGAGCCTGGGTTTTGGCATTAGGCTTGAAGGGAAAATTCAGCTCTGCTGTTCAGCAGCTTTGTGAACCTAGCAGACTCAGTATTTTTTTTAAGCTCCAGTTTTTTCATATGTAAAACGGAGGTGATAGTGTCTACTTAACAAGTTTATCCACAGGGCCCATCCCAAAATCAGCACTCATTAAGTGTTTGTTACATTTGAACATTCCCTCCTCCACTGCTACCAGCCCACAGAATTTGCAAGGAGGAAGGGGGTATCTGAGGAGGAATTGCTTTTGTTTAAGCATATTTTTTTGCTTCTCGGATCTCTGAGAAAGTACAGGCAGCATGCTCCTTGGAGGCAAAGATGGCAAGCTTTGTCTCACATAGTTTGGTCATGTTGCTAGGAGATGCTATGCTTGGAAAGATAGTGAGTTAGCCAAACAGAAGAAGACCCTCAACCACATGTATTTGACAAGGTGACTGCTGCAATGGGCTCAGGTATGTCAGAGATGATGAGGATGGCACAGGATAGGACAGGGTTCAGATCTGTTGTTCCTAGGGTAGCTATGGGTCATACTTGATGGCATTTAACAACAGCTTTCTCAGCTTTCTCTGGGCTTGAGGAGACTTAGTCATTTGCAAACACAAGAATGTATTTTCTTCAACTTTCCAATAGGCCAACTTAGTTTGGATTTAGAACCAGATTGTAATCTCTGGGTGGTGCAAACTGTAAAATGCTCAGCTGCTAACCAACACGTTGTCAGTTCAAGTCCACAGAGACACATCTTAGAAGAAAGGTCTGGTGATCTGCTTCTGAAAAATTAGCTGCTGCAAACTCTGTGGTGCACAGTTCTACTCGGAAACACCTGGAGTCACCATGAGTCAGAATCAAGTCCATGGTAGCTGGTCCTGGGACTATGTCTTGCATGTAAAGCAGCCATATAAACAATGTGCACATGTCTGTAATGCACACAGTGCTGAGGAGGAATCACTTGTGGTGAGCAGGTTTGTCTGCCTCTCAGCCCTCTGAGCCTTCTCGAGGCTGAGTCGAAGAGTTGCCATGGTTGTTAGGTGCCATCAAGTTAACTACAAAGTGTTTCAAGTCCTATTCACTTTTGGCAAGCAAGGTTGTATCATCTACATGCTGTAGGTTGTTGATAAGTCTTCCTCCAATTCTGATGACACATTCTTCTTCATTTAATTCAACTTCCTGAATGATTTGCTCAGCATACAGATTGAATAGGTAGGGAAAAAAGATATAACCCTGACCATTAGTAGCTCTTTTTTAAAAAATAATGTAGGGTGTTGTTTTTTGTGTGTGTAGTTGAGACTATACATAGCAAAACACATGTCAATTTAACATCTTTTATATGTAAAATTCAGTGACATCAATGACATTTCCCTTCTCTCCCTGCTTTTATGAGAAGTATGGATCCACAATCAACAATCATGGTAACAACAGTCAAGGAATCAAAAGACATGTTGCACTAGGAAAATCTCCTGGGATTTTCCTGGGAAAATTCCCTGTGCTAAAAAGCAGAGATGTCAGCTTAAACTAAGGTGTAATGTAAAACAGGCACAGAAACCAAAGTAAGCAAAGAAACTTTTTACTGGGAGATCTTGGGCAAGATTTGCTGTCCTGGGCCAGAGAGGGGAAGCAAAGGGCAGAGAAGTTGCACGTGGTGTGGAGGTGAACAGGCCTTTAACCACTGAGTGGAAAGGGGCCGTCTCTTGGCAGAGGAAGTGGTCTGTAGCTCGTTGATTGGCTGTGGTTGCTGGTGCTGTTGGGCAAGGGCTGAAGATGCTGTTAGGCAGGCTGTCTCTTGGCAGAGGTAGTGGTTGTGGAGCTTGCTGATTGGCTGTGGCTGTTGTCAGCAAGGTAGGTTGTTGGCAGTAATTCAGTGAGGCAGCCCTGCAGGCCTATCATAAGGTATGCCTGATTCAAGCCATGATTTTTTTTTTTAATTCCTTCCTATGCATCTGAAAGTTGAACAATGAATAAGGATGACAGGAGAAGCATCAATGCCTCTGAACTGTGGTGCTGGAAAAATTGAACATCGTATGCACTGCCAAAATAACAATCTGTTTTGGAGGAAGAGCAACCAGGGTTTAGAGGCAAGGATAGTGAAACTTGGTCTCATATGTTTGGACATGATCGGGAGAGGCCAGTCTTTGGAAAAGGGCATAATACTGAGAAAGATGGAGGATTGGAGCAAGAGAGGAAGACCCTCAGCAAGATGGGTGACTGACAATAACTCTAACAATAGGCTCGTGCATCACAGAGAACACGAGGATGATGCAGGACAGGGCAAGGTTTAGATCTGTTGTTCAAAGGGGTGTTATAATTCATAGTCAACTCGATGGCACCCAACAACAGCAGCAGCAGCATGCACGTCCCAGTCATAATCTATTGTTTCACCACCTAGATGTTCAGGCACCTGGATGGAAGCCTGCACATGCCTCCAACCAGTGGAGCCATTTCTTTTTAAAATACAATTAATTTGTTGTTGAGAATTGGGGCATATGCCAATTAACTCAATAGTTGCTATTTGTTCAGTCCAGTGACACTGATCACATTCTTCAAGTTTTGTAGCCATTCTCACCCTCTTTTTCTGAGTTGTTCCTCCCATATTAACATAAGACTCATTGCTCCTTCATTGCCCCCTAAGTCTTGTATCTAATCTGTCAATTTGATCCCAAAGACATTGTTCTTAAGACACTTCTTGGTGAGCTCTGGTGGCCTAGTGGCAAGAAGCTGCACTGCAATCCCAGAAGAGTGTAGTTCAAATCCACCAGATGCTCTGCTGGAGAAGGAGGGACAATCTCTTCCTACTAGTCAAATCTGATTTGACAGTACACACACCAAAAAGAAAAAATTAAAATGTTTTTTTTTTAAAAAAAAAAAAGACACTTCTTGACTGAATAAAATAAGTTCAAAGCTGGTTTGTTATTTATGTTAGGACTGTGAGGATAATTCATGTTTTCTCACCTGTCAATTACACCACTTTGGACAATGTGCTTCTCTGTTCATATGTAAAATGAGTGAGGCTGAGCAAACACTGATGCCTTTGAGTTGTTACATTGGCAAAAAGTTTCCATGGATGACCAAAAGAACAAACATATATTTCTTGGAAGAAGTGCAGAATGCTCCTTCAAAGCCAGGATGGTGTGACTTCATATCACATACTCTGGGCCTGTCATCAGGGAGAAGCAGTCCTTGGAAAAAGACATCATGCTGGAAAAGGTGAATGGTCAGAAGAAGAGAAGACCTTCAACAAGATGGACTGACACGTTGACTGTCACAACGGGTTTAATCATGATGGAGACCATGATGATGATTCAGGATAGGGCAGGCTTGTTCAGAAGAGGGTCACCATGAGTTTTAGGCACATAACAACACCACCCCCAACAGCAACAAAGCCACTGGAGGAAGAGAAGATACTTGGAAAAGTGGAGGATCCACAAATGAGAAGATCTTCCATGAGGTGGATTGACATGGTGACTGCAACAATTGTGAACCGTCAAATCGGAACTAACCTATAGCTGATCGATCCTCCAGCAGGTTCTCAGAGGCAATTAACCACATGGGAGGAGATTGCCCATCTTTCTCCCACAGAGCAGATGGTGCAAGACTTTGCTCTGTAGTACACACAAGCACTAGGCCTTGGAGCTGTCTTGATGGCATATACTAATTAACAACAATAACAATAACAATAACCTGTGCTTGAGGAGCAAATCAATGATGCCTGGAAAGGGCTTAACAACTGGTGCATACTAAGTGTTCAGTAGAAGTAAGATATTAGCTATTGCTATTGGCTTCTACAGACAGTAGTCAAAAGGTTACCCACCATATTTGGTTCTACAAAGTAGAGAAAATTTCAGAACCAGATGTAGGATGAATAAAGGTGAGTCTGCAGTGGTGAAGACCAGGCAGGAGGCTGCTGAAAGAAGTGTGGGAGCTGCCTGATGCAAGGTAGAGACTGTGAGGAAGATGAAAAGAGAGAAAAAAAACACAGGACAATTTCTGAGAAATCCATTAAGCTCCCCAATTCGCACCCCCGCCCTGGGAGCAATCTGGGTTCAGGGAGAGACAGACAAACACAGAGTCCTCCCTTAACCTTGCTGTTCTCCACATTCTTGTAATTCACATCAGCGTCTGGCTCACAGAGCATCTTAGGACAATCATCTTCTGAACATTTCAATCAATAAGGGAGAAGGCTGCGGTCACTTGGTAAAATAGATAAGAAATGTGGCCAACACAAGCCCCACTATCTACTCTGGCATTTTACTAAGCGCTGGCACATCATTTAATTAATCCCTTAATTGACCTTCACAGTAGCCTTTGAGGAATTAATTATGCCCATTTTATGGATGAACAAGCTGAGGCTCACAGCTGTAATGAGAATGCCCAGGTCACACTGAGGACAGCTGGGAAATACAAATGCCACCTGCTAAGGAGGGCTTACTGAGTGCCGGGCACCTGTAAAGGGGGGACGCGCTCCCTCCCTCCCTCCCTCTGTCTTTCTTCTCTCTCTCTCACCGTCAAATCGGATCTGACTGGTTCAGGAGGAGATTGCCTCTCCTTCTCCAGCAGAGCATCTGGTGGATTCGAACCGC
>NW_006399778.1:7648175-7680130 GCF_000299155.1 Elephantulus edwardii | reverse complement strand
AGCTTGAATTTGCATATGAGTAATTGGTGGTCTGTTCCACAATCAGCCCCCGGCCTAGTTTTCACAGCTGATATTGAGCTTCTCCAGTGGTTCCTTCCACAGATGTAGTCGATCTGATTCCTATGCATACCATCAGGTGAAGTCCATGTGTATAACCTGCGTTTGTGTCTCCATAGCTTAAGAAAAAAAATTACATAACCAGATTCCAACACGGCTGATTCTGGCACTCAGTCAATTCTGCCTGACCAACTATGAAAGAGAAGCCCTATCTTGTACGTTATGGGCCTAGGAGCAATAGCAGAAATCCTAATTCACAGGGATGCATGATAAAGGGTACAATGTAGAAAGTGAACTATTGTACCTCTGGAGCCAAATTTAAAGAAGATGAGGGATAGTTTGTTCCTGCCGTGGTGCAGACGTTGACATCCAGCTGCTCACCAAAAAGTTGGAGGTTTATGTGTACCCAGAAGCACATCGGAAGAAAGGTCTGGTGATCTACTTCTGAAAAATCAGTCACAGACAACCTCACACACATGGGGTCTCCATAAGTGGAAATCAATTTGGTGGCAACTGTTTGTTTGACAGGTTGGCTTCATGTGTCCAGTAGTGGGCCTGGCACGTGCTGACTGCTCCATCAAGTTAATCTCCTGCCTTTCTCCCCATAATAGATCTAAAGCCGAGAGAGAGAAAGAGAGAGAGAGAGAGAGAGAGAGAGAGGCTGAATTGAACAGAAAGAAGTGGGGCTGCTCCTGAGAACCACAGACATCTACCAGTGCCATTCCTTTCTACAGTCCCATCTTACCACTCCCACTGGGAGACCCAACTAAGCTCAAAGGCAGGATTTAATTGTAAAAAGCAGCATGGAGACAAAAAAGAAATAATGCATGAATTTGGCTTTCAAATTTAACCTTCAGGTGTTGTGAAATGAGCTGCTCTCAGCACTCCGAAGTCAAGGCAGTTTGACAACCTCAGGAATAATTCAAGGGAACTTTCTGGCATGGATAATTAATTGATAGACACATCTGAGATTCCCAGGCATCTTTAAAAAGCTCTGTTATTTCCTCCAAAACATTAAAGAACCCCTCTGAATTCCATGTAGGAATAAACATTCATCCAATGGATAAGTTTCAAAATTATTCAAAAGCTGACTTCACCCAACAGACTGGTAAAATCTTAAAAGGTTGATGATATCTAACATTGGCTAGGGTTTTGTTGCTGTTGTTAGATGTTGTCAAGTCTACTACAACTCATGGTAACGCTATGAACAACAGCTATTAATCTTGCCTTAACCTGTGCCATTCTCATCATCTGATATACTTGAGCCCATCGTTACAGTCATCTTCCTCTTCCTCTGAGTTTCCACCTTTCCCAGCATGATGATACCTTTTTCCAAGGACCGGCCCCTTCTGACAACATGTCCAAATTATGTGACACAAAGTTTCACCATCCTTGCCTCTAAGAAGCACCTTCTAGACAAACTTGCTTATTCTTCAGGCAGTCCATGGGCATGGGGTATTCGGCACTCTTCTTCAACACCACAGCCCAAAGGCATTGATTCCTCTTCTGTCATCCTTATTTACTGTTCAACTTTCAGATGCATATCAAGTAATTGAAAAGATCATGGCTTGGATCAGGCACATCTTAGTCCTGAAACTGATATCTTTGCTCTCTAGCACTCTGGAGAGGTCTCCCCAATGCAACACATCTTTTGGTTTTTAAAAAATTTATTGTTGCATATTTTCTTGCCACCCCTTCCCTGCCCTAAACCCACTCCTAATGCATCTCTTGTTCCAGATTGTTGTCATACATGTAACGCCTAACATATGTCACTTTCGGACAGTTCTCTCCCTCCTCTGTTCTGCTTCAGTGCTCATTATCTATCCATTCCTTTCCCTTTATCTTTTGATTTCCTAACTGCTGGTGCCAAGCATGTTGACGGATGATCCAAGGAAGATGAAATCATTGACATCTTCAGTCTTTTCACCATCTATCATGATGATGTTGCCTGTTGAGTCAGTGGTGAGGATTTTTGTTTTCTTGATGTTGAGATGTAATCTACATTGAAGGCTATAGTCTTTGATCTTTTGCAGCAAGTGCTTCAAGTCCTTCCAGCTTTCAGAAGGCAAGATTGTGTCATCTACATAATGCAGGCTGTTCATCAGTCTTCCTCCAATCCTGGTGCCACATTTTTCATAATAGAATTCAGCTTCTTGAATAATTTGCTCAGCATATAAATAAGTATGAAGAAAATACACAACTCTGATGCACCACCTTCCTAATGTTAAACCATGCAGTGTTCCTTTGCTCTGTTCACACTACAGCTTCATGGTCTAGTTATGCATGAGCACAATTAAGCACTTACAATTTAGGAGGCTGGAAGTCTGCAATCATAATCTATGAAAATACTTTCTCTGCCTGATCTGAAGGAAAGTCATTGTCCCTATGAACTGCTTCTAGCCGATCTTTGTATGTCTTGACATTTGTTTTCCTCTGTAGTGCTTCTCACTTGCTTGTTTAATTTCTCTTCTATCTCAAAAGGAGAGGTCTCTGACAGCAGACTTTCCCAGTGCAATTCGTCTTATAATCTCCTGGCTGTTGGTGCCAAGAGCGTTGATTGTAGAGCCAAGCAAACTGAAGCTGTTAACAATCTCAATCTCTTCATCGTCTATCATGATGCTGCCAATTGGCTCAGTGGTGAGAATTTTTTTTATTATTATATGCTTTCTTTCCCTCTTCCCCTTTGTTGTGTACCATCAAATCAGATCCAGTGGTACAGGAGATTGCCCCCTCTTCTGCAGGGCAGCATCTAGTGGATTCAAACCATGCACCTTTGGAATTGTAGCACAGCTTCTTGCCACTAGACCACCAGAGCTCCCTGAATCTTTATTTTCTTGATGTTGAGCCTGTCTACAGCAAGCAACTCAGGTCCTCCTCAGTTTCAGCAAGCAGGGTTGTGAGTCTTCCTCCAGTCCTGATGTCACATTTCTCCTCATAGAGCTCAGCCTCCCAGATACTCTGTTTTGCATATAGATTGAAAAAGTATGGAGATAGGACACATCCCTGGCATACACCCTTCCCAATTTTGAACCATGCAGTGTTTCCTCGCTCTGTTCTGACGACTGCATTTCTGGTCCAAGCATAGATTTTGCATAAGCACAATCAAGTGTTCTGGGATTCCAATTTTTCTCAGAGTCAGCCACAGTTTGTTATGATCCACACAGTCAAATGCCTTTGCATAGGCCACGAAACACAGATAGACATCCCTCTGGTACTCTCTGCTTTCAGCCAAGATCCATCTAACATTAGCTATAATGTCCCTAGTACCACAGCCTCTTCTAAACCCAGCCTGCACTTCTGGAAGTTCTCTGTTGATGTGCTGTTCCAGTCATTTTTAGATAATTTTCAGCAGAATCTTGCTTGCATGTGATATTAATGATATTGTTTTATAATTTCTGCACTTTGTCAGCTCACCTTTCTTTGGAATGGGAACAAATATCAATCTCTTCCAGTCAGTTGGCCAGGTGGTTGTCCTCCAGATTTCTTGGTACAACTTTCTCAATTGTATTGGGAAAGTCTGCTGTCAGAGACCTCTCCAAAATACTGAAGAGTCTGGGGACTAAAGTGCACCTGATTTAGGGCATGGTCTTTTCATTTACTTGCTATGTGTCAGAAAGCCAGACAATGACTAAGTATGATGAAAGGAGAATTGATGCCTTTGAGCTGTGGTGCTGGAGAAGAGTATTGAATATCTCATGGACGGCTAGGAGAACAAACAGGTTCCTTCTAGAGATGATGAAACCAGAATGCTCCTTGGATGCAAGGATTCTGAAGCTTCATCTGACATACTTTGGACATGTTGCAAGGCGGGACCAGTCCTTTGAGAAGGACATCATGTTTGGGAGGGTGGAGGGACAGCACAGGAGAGGAAGACCCTCAATGAGATGGATTGATTCAGTGACTGGGGTAAAGGGGGTAGGTGTGTTGGAGACAGTAAGATTGGCCCAGGATAGAACAGGATATAGAGCTGTTGTACATGGGGTCACTATGAGTTATAAGCAACTCTATGGCACATAACAATAGCAACATATTTCAAAATAGATTTAAAACACATTCTGCCTCATTTCATGACAAAGATAACCAATTTCCAAGTGGGATTATAACCACAGGTGTAGAGGTTAGGATTGAAGACACAAGTTTAGGGGGCAGGACACAAAATTCAATTCATAATACCTTTGAGTACTTTTGGATAAATAAAGGTCATATTCACATTATAGGCCATCATGCTGTTGTCATGTACCTTGGAGTTAAAATTGACTCATAGTGGACTCTCCAGAAGGTTTTCAGAGGCTGTAAACTACACGGGTGGGGGATGCCCATTTATCTCCCAATGAGGAAGTGGCGAATTCAAACTGCCTGGCTTTTGGTTGGTAATGTAATTCCCTATCCACTAGGCCACCAGAGCTCCCTCTAAGCTACACTGTTTTTGTTGTTCTTGTGTACCATAGAGTCAGGACCGACCCATATCTAAGCCTCTGAAAACTCCTCCAGGTTTTCACGGGCAGTTAATAGCATGGGAGGAGATTGCCCATCCTTCTCCCACAGAGCAGCTGATGGATTCAAACTGTGTGCTTTTGGGATTGCAACACTATTTCTTGCTACTAGGCCACCAGAGCTCTCTATAAGCTACCATAGAGCAAATAAAAATAATTGGGGAGGTCTCTGTTTATTTATTGATATAATAATGTCTTGAAGACATTTCTGTCAATGAATAAAGATGACAGAAGATTTGATGTCTTTGAGTTGTGGTGCTGGCGAAGAGAATTGAACATCCCACGGGCTGTCATCAAGATATATGTCTTGGAGAATGTGTAACCGGAGGGATCCTCAGAGACAAGGTTGGCAAAGCTCTGTTTCACATACCTGGGCATGCTGTAAAAAGGAGCTATTCCTTGGAGAGGAACAGCATGCTTGGAAAAGTGAAGGGTCAGCAAAAGAAAAGAAGATCTACATCAGACGGATTGATACCGTGACTATAGCGATGAGCTCGAGTATGTTAGAGACGATGAAGATGGCACAAGACAGATCAAGGTTCAGATCTGTTGTTTAGAAGGTTGCTGTGAGTCATAGTTGACTCGAGACAACTAACAAGAAGAAGATGTTTTATCATAGGTGATAAAAGCAAGTGACAGAACAGTATATATGGTATGATTCCATTCATGAATCCCAAACACTTCCAAATTAACTTGTATGCACTAATACAAATACATGTGGATGCCAGAAAAGTAACGTGGAAGGGATAATACCAAGCTCCCTCCACTTGGGAAGGGAGAAGCTTGTTGGGGGGCAGGGCACATACACATGCAAGGGACTTTAATTCTATTGTTGTGTTGTGTGGTGCCTCTGAGTCGACCCCTGACTCCATTATGACCCATATATAGGATTAGCATGGGCTGCTTTTCAGGGGGGAAAAAATCACCTGCCTTTCTCCTTAGAATGGAATTTCTGATGAAACCTGTTCAGTGTCACATCAACATGCAAACCTCCACTGACAGAGAGAGGGCTGCTGCCTACATTTGCCCACATGAAAGAGGCAAGAATCCACCATGGAATTATCCCCATACAGGCAACCTTGGCATTCTTAGAAGCATATAATCTATGTGATTTTAAATAGATACACATATAATATGTATTATATGTATATGTTGTTGTTGCTATGTGCCTTCAAGTCAGAACCGACTCATAGCTGACTCTCTAGCAAGTTTTCAGAGGCTGTAAGTCCCAGTGGAGGCGGCTGCCCATCTTTCTCCCAGGTTAGCAGCTCAATTCCTTACCGCTAGGCCACCAGAGTACTTCCTGACATTTTTTCAGTATCAGTCAACTCATTTTGGTACAGTGTGTGTATTCCCTCCATCTTCTGTTGATGCTTCCTGGATCATTCAACATATTGGCCCATAGCATACTTCAGTATTGTGACTAGAGGCTTAAATTTGTTCTTCAGTACTCTTAGCTTGAAAAATGCAAAATGAGCTCTTCCCTTTTTATTCCCAATTCCAACTGTCTGTGCATTCCATTATAATCCTTTGCTTTGTCTTCTCAAGCTGCTCTTTGAAATCTTTCGTGCAGCTCTTTTACTTCAGCAACTTTTCCCTTTGTTTTGGCTTCTGGATGCTCTCGTGCAATTTTCAGTCTCTTCTGACATCCATTTGGGTTTTTTATTTTCTTTCTTCTCTGTCTTTGTAATAGCTTTTTTTCTCTCTTCATGGATAATATCCTTGATGTCATCCCACTACTCATCTGATCTTCTGTCACTGGTGTTCAATGCTTCAAACCTTAAGTTTCCCAGTGGTCCCATGGATCTGTCTCTTGCTACAACAGAGTTTGTACAGAACAGACCCAGAGACTCCCCTCCTCCAGTCTCCAACTACCCTCCAACCTCCTCTTCAGGTGTAAGCCCTGAACCGTTTTCTCAGCTATCTCCTGTTTTCAGGCCTGTTACCATTTTTTGATGCTAGCCCCAAATGCTTGACCAACTATGAGCTCTCAGAGCCTTCACAATGATTCTCCAGAAGCAGAGGCCAGCATCAGCCATCTGGTCAACCTATACGTACAGGACTCCTACACCTACCTCTTCTATTTCGACCACAGTGATATGGCCTTGGAAGGAGTGAGACAATTCTACAAATTGATGAAGGACAAGAGTGAGGGTGCCAAGCATCTCTTGAAGCTACAAAACCAGCATGATGAGTGGGGTAGAACCCTGGACACCATGGAAGCAGCGCTGGCCTTGGAGAAGAACCTGAATCAGGCCCTTTTGGATCTGCATGTGCGTTCTACACACACAGATCCCCATCTCTGAGTTTTTGGAGACCCATTTCCTGGAAAAGGAAGTGAAACTGCTGAAGAAGATGGGTGAGCATCTTGGTCAGATTAGAACAATGGCAAACAATGGCAAAACAAAACCACAAAACAAAGCAAACCTATTATTTCCCCCCACCCTTTTTTGTGTACTGTCGAATCAGATCCAACTAGCACAGGATGAGATTGCCCCCCCCTTCTCCAGAAGAGCATCTGGTGGATTTGAACTGTGTGCCTTCAGGATTGCAGCACAGCTTCTTGCCACTAGGCCACCAGAGTTCCCAAATCAAACCTATTCTTAAAATGATTTTTAAATTCAAGTGGAATAGACTCAAGATTGCATTTTGGTTCTTGTGGACTTGT
Organism: Elephantulus edwardii; assembly: GCF_000299155.1. NCBI lineage: Eukaryota > Metazoa > Chordata > Mammalia > Macroscelidea > Macroscelididae > Elephantulus > Elephantulus edwardii. The sequence continues at coordinate 7,672,912 of NW_006399778.1, read as the reverse complement.
TTTAATTTTCTTTAGCCTCAATTTGAACTTGCAATGAGTAATTGATGGTCTCTTCCACAGTCCACCCCTGGCCTACTTTTGACTGTTGATATTGAGCTTCTCCAATGATTACTTCCACTGGTGTGGTCAGTCTGATTCTACGGAGTCCATCAGGTGAGGCCCATATAGAAAGTTGTCATTCATGTTTTATTAAAAAAGGTTTCACAATGAATAAATCATTGAACATATAAAATTTGATCATTCTTTTCCTAGCTTCATTTCTGTCACCAAACCCATACTTTGCAACTACCACTCCTCCTTCATTGTTTCCAACTGCTGCATTCCAGTCACCAATTATCATTAACACATCTTGATTGCATGTTTGGTCAATCTTGGACTGCAAGCTTTAGGAAAAATTTTCCTATTTCCTCTCTTTGGCATTAGCTGTAGGAGCGTATATGTGAATAACAGTGTATTAACAGGTCTTTCTTGTATGTGTGTGGACAATATCCTATCACTCACAACATTGCACTTCAGCACAGAGCTTGACATTGGCTTTTTAACTATGAATGCAACACCGTTCTTCTTTTTTCATCCCCAATATAACATACCATGTGATTGTCTGCTTCAAAGTGTAGTCCATTTCATCTCACAAATGCCTAGAAAGTCAATGTTCATGCATTCCATTTTATTTTCACAACTTCTAGTTTTCCAGCATTCATGCTTCATACATTTCATGTTCCAATTATTAAAGGATGTTTGATGCTATTTTTTCCTCATTTTGACTGACTTTCAACCTGGGCTCTACCTCTAATACTATAATTATCCATGTTCCTCTACTTTTCATAAGGGTTTCAGGAGTCCTGATATTTAACACATGGATGGTCAATCCTGCTTCCAAGTTTCTCTTAATCTTACAGCTCTACAAAAACCTGTCCCATGTGGGTGACCCTTGTGAAATTTGACACACTAGCGGCAAAATTTTCAGCATCACAGCACCTCATCAGTTACCTTAGTACAGCAAACTGACAGACAAATGCTGTGATAATTGTTGTTGTTGTTAGGTGCCATCAAGTCAAGTACGACTCATAGCATGCCTATAAACAAAAGAGCTGACCCCTGTTCTATCCTGCACCATCCTCACACTTCCTGACACACAAGAGCCCATTGCAGTAGTCATTTGGTTGAGGGTCTTCCTCACCTTCACTGACTCTCCACTCTTCCCAGCATCATGTTCTTCTCTAAGGAATAGCACCTCCTAGCAACATGTCCAAAGTATGTGAGGTGAAGTCTCATCATTCTTACCTTCAGAGAGCACTCTGGCTGCACCCTCTCCAAGACATTAGTTCTCTTGGCTGTCCATGGGATGTTCAGTGCTCTTCTCCAACACTACAGCTCAAAGGCATCAGTTCTTTTTCTGCCAGACTTATTCTCCAGCTCTCAGATGAGCTCTCAGATGTATAGCTAGTATCAGAAAGACTATGACCTGAATCTAACACACCTTAGTCTTAGTGATTGGCATCACTATTCCTCAATAATTTGGAAAAGTCCCTAAATGCAGATTTTCCCAGTGCAATGCATCTCCTTATTTCCTGACTGCTCGTACCAAGGGTGTTAATTGTGGATACAAGCAAGATGAAGCTATTTACAGTTTCAATCTCCTCTCCATCCGTCATGATGCTGCCTATTGGTCCAGTGGTAAGAACTTTGTCTTCTTGATATTGAGATGCAATCCACACCAAAGGCTGCATTTCTTGATCTTCTACAACAAGTGCTTCAAGCCCTCCTCACTTTCAGCAAGCAAGGTTGTGTCATCTTCATAATGCAGGTTATTGATGAATTTCCCTCCAATCCTGATGCCACGCTCATAGAGTCTAGCTTCTTGGATAATTTACTCAGCATAGATTGAATAAGTATGGAGAGAGAATAAAATCCTGGTGCACCCCCTTCCTAATTCCAACCATGCAGCTCTCCCCAGATCTGTTCACACAACAGCCTCCTGGTCCAGGAATAAATTCTGCAGGTATAGATGAGCACAATCAAGTGCTCTGGGATTCACATTCTTCTCAGTGTCAGCCACAAATTGTCATGATCCACACAGTCAGTAAAATGCCTTTGTGTAGCCAACAAAGCACAGACATTTTTCTGCTCTTCCTTACTTTCTGCCAGGATCCATCTGACATCAGCAATGATATCCCTGGTGCAACAGGCTCTTCTAAATCCTGCTTGAACTTCTGGAATTTCCTTATCTATGTACTATTATAGCTGTTTTGGATGATCTTCAGCAGTATTTTGCTTGCATATGATATCAATGTTGTTGTTGTTGTTGTTATGTACTGTTGAATCACCTGCAACCCATAGTGATCCTATGTATGGCAACTGTGAACCCTACTCTGTCTTTAGCCAGTCTCACTAGTTCTGACACACCTACCTCATTGCCCCAGTTACTGTATCAATCCATCTCATCTGGGGTCTTCCTCTCTTGCTCTGTCCCTCTACCCTTCCAAGTATGATGTCCTTCTTCAAAGATCAGTCTCTCCTGGCTATGTGCCCAAAGTATGTGAGAGAGAGTTTCAAAATCCTAGCCTCCAAATAGAAACTTGGTTTCACCCTCTCTAAGATAGACTGATTTGTTATTTGTCCATGGTATGTTCAAGACTCTTTGCCAGAACTACAAATTGAAGGCATCAATTCTTCTTTTGTCATCCTTAGTCATTGTCTAGCTCTCTGATGCATAGCAAGTAATTGCGAAGACCATGGCCTGGATTGGACACACTTTAGTCTCTAGACTGACATTGTTACTTTTCAGTACTCTGGAGAGGTCCCTGGCAGCACATTTTCCCAGTGCAATTTATCTTTTGATTTCCTGACTGCTAGTGTTAAGAGTGTTGATTGTGTTCTCTTTGGCAGTTCATATACTAAAATTGGAAAGATACAGAGAAGATTAGGTTGGTACCTGCGCAAGGATGACATGCAAATTTGTGAAGTGTTCCTTTTTTTTTTTAAAGTATTGATTATTAAGCCAAGCAAGCTGTGATTGTTTATAACTTCAATCTCTCCTCCATCCATCATGGTTCTTCCAATTGGCTGTGTGGTGAGAATCTTTGTCTTCTTGATGTTGAGCTTCAAGCCATATTGAAGACTACAGTCCTCTTGACCTTCTGCATAAAGTGCTTCAGATCTTCTTCAGTTTCTGCAAGCAAGGTTGTGTCATCTGTCAACCTAGGTTGTTGATGAGTCTTCCTCCAATCCTGATGTCACATTCCTCCTCATAAAGCCCTGCTTCACAGATGATTTGTTCTGCATATAGACTGAAAAGGTTTGGAGACAGAATTCGTCCCTTTCCTGATTTTGAACCATGTAGTGTTCCCTTGCCCTGTTCTATGGACTGCTTCCTGGTCCAAGTTTTGCATAAGCACAAGCAAGTGTTCTGGGATTCCCATTTTCCTCAAGGTTGATATTGTTCAATAATTTCCACATTCAGTTAGATCACCTTTCTTGAGAATAGGACAAAATATGGACCTCTTCCAATCCATTGGCCAGACAGCCATCCTCCAAATTTCCTGGCACAGACAGATGAGTGCATCCAAGGCTGCATGTGTTAATTGAAACAAGTAAATTAGTATCCCATCGATTCCTGGGGCCTTATTTTTATGCCAAACCTTCAATGCAGCTTCTACTTCCTCCTTTATTACCATTGATTTCTGTTCATATGGTACTCTGAAATTTTTCATTGTCAATCAGTTATTTCTGGTACAGTGACTTTGTATTACCTCCATCTTCTTTTGATGCTTTCTGGCTCATTCAATATATTGCCCATAGCACCTTACAATACTGCAACACAAGGTTTACATTTGTTTTTCCGTTCTTTTAGCTTGAGAAATACAGAGTGAGTTCTTCCCTTTTTATCCTCCAATTCCAGATCTCTGCACATTCCATTATAATACTTTGTTTTGTCCTTCTGAGCTGCCCTTTGAAATAACCTGTTCAATTATTTGACTTCGACATGTTTTCCTTTAGTTTTGGCTTCTCGATGCTCCATTGCAATCTTTAGAGTCTCTTCTGACATCCATTTTGATTTTTTGTTTCTCCTCTGTTTTTGTAATGACTTCTTACTTTCTTCATGGATGATATCCTTGATATTATCTCATAAGTCATTTGACCATTGATGTTCAAACCTATAAAGATGATGATACATTCAGATGAAATTGATTTAAGATCATACCTTGGTTCTTGTGGACTTATTTTCATTTTCTTCAGCCTCAATTTGATCTTGCATGTGAGTAACTGATGACCTGACCCACAGTCTGCCCTTGGCCTAGTTCTGACTGCTGATATTGAGCTTCTCCAATGATGTTTTCAAAAAATGTAGTCAATCTGATTACTCTGCAGCCCATCAGGTAAGATCCACTTGTAAAGCTGTCTTTTGTGTCTTTTAGAAAAGGTATTTGCAGTGAACAAGTCATTGTAAATACAAAATTCAATCATTCTATTTCCAGCTTTACTTCTATCACCAGGCCGATATAGTCCAACAACTGTTCCGTCTTCATTGTTTCCTACTTTTGTATTCCAGTCACCAGTCATCATTAACACATCCTAACTGCACGCATCCTGATTACATGTTTGGTCAATTTCAAACTGCAAAATTTGGTAAAAATTCTCACAACAAATTGACAACTTAGTGTTGTATCTCTAATAGCAAATCAGATATATGAATATCATGTTACCAGATCCAGTTGAAACCTACATAGTTGTGGCAGGATGTGCTCCTGGGAGGGTGTTGAAACATTCCAGTTGAGATTCATGGCTGGCGTGCTGGGGTTACACCCCAGATGTGGATATTAAGATTACTTGGAAATATCTGCTGAATTCTTGCTTCTAGTGCCCCTCTACAACTATTGACATTTATCAAAGTTCATAGAGTTTCGGAAGCATGCTGTTTAGGAACTAGATGCCACTCCTGCTTCCAAACCTGTCAGTGTGTGTGTGTGTGTGTGTGTGTGTGTGTGTGTGTAATATATTTTGCAGCTTTGAGGCAAACATGTTTACTTGCCCCAAACATGAAGTAATATTCAAGTAAACATTTTGTAAAATAATTTTATTTGAGTTATGATTTCTCAGCATTCTAAAATTCTACAGATGAGAAAAAGGAAAAAAGAAAGAGAAACATTTTCAGCAAAGAATGGTTTTAGACTAGAGGCTTCTCAGCTCAGTTTGTCAATCTGTGTGGATTCCAGAATCACCTGTGAAACTCAATAAGCACCCCCCATTTCTGAATCTGCAGAGCTAGCTTGTTTTATTTTTATGGGGTTTACTTTTTAAATAAGGAAACAGGCCCAGAAAAGGAGAGCTAGAACCCCCTGTTCTAGTAAGTTATGACTCATAGTGACCCTCCAGTGAGTCTTCAAAGGCACTAAGTCACATGGGAGGAGATTGCCCATCTTTCTCCTGCAGAACAGCTGGTGGATTTGAACCATGTGCCTTTGGATTGGCAATACACCTCCATCAGAGCTCTATAGGTTAGAGTTGTTGCTGTTGTTGTTTGCCTTTGAGTTAGAATCGACCCATAGCTGACCCTCAGGAGCGTTTTCAGAGACAGTTAATTGCTTGGGAGGAGATTTCCCATCCTTCTCCTGTGGAGCAGCTGGTGGATTTGAACCACATGCCTTTGAGACTGCAGAACAGCTTCTTGCTACTAGGCCACCAGAGCTCCCTATAGGATAGGTTAGAACGTGAAAATCAATGTTTCCAAGACTGTAAATCTTTACAGATGCAAACTGCCATCCAGTGGCTGGTGGGGTCACACAACCAACCTTTTAGTAGCAGCCTAACACTTTAACCACTGTACCACCAGCTCTCGCAGAAAGGGAGAATTCTCTCAAAGTCACAAAGCAAGTTACCTGTCCCTGATTTGGTGGCTTCTTCCTCTATGTCTCTATTCTTAAGGAGGGAGGGGAGTTTTCACTTCTACCCCACTCAGTCTCATCAATTTAGACCAGCTGTGAACATTGCAGACTGAAACTTTTAAAAGCAATTCTAAAAGACGTTTTCTCCCTCATGGAAGAAAAGCATCCTTTGAGGAAGATGCTTAATTGCCTTAATTATATTTCTTTTGAAGGCACATCGTGCCCATCTGCTTTCTTGGTTGGGGGTATGGATTCATGCTGAGTACAAATATAAATTGAGCCAAACTCAAACACAATCTAGTAGGTCTGTGCCATCCTGTGAGCTTGAGAAATGGGGAGCATGGTGCTCACAGGGTGAGCAGCAGGTCAGCTCAGCTCCAGAGAGCCACTTGAACTTGAATTTCACTCATTTGGCTTGTGCTGGGGCTGCAGCTGGCACCGACTCCCCGTGATGGTGGGTGGGGGGTGTGAGCACATAACCAGGTTTGGGAAGAGGCTGCAGCAATGGGAATCCTGCCATACCACAACATGACTGCGTAACCACAGTGTCAACTGCGGCTCAATAAAGTCGAGAAGCAGGAAGGGCCTTGGGATGTCACAGTGCAAAGAGCACACACACAGGATCAAAATTCAAACCCACTTACTAGCTGCATAATCCACCCCGGGTCTTAGTTACTTCATTGAATTGTAACCAGCATACCTATTGTATGGCAGTAAGCACTTGCTGCTGTGTACTGCAGAGTCGATGGCACAAAACAACAACTGTGCAGTTAAAACCAACTCAGAGCTGACACTCCAGTGGGTTTTCAGAGATGGTTAATCACGCGGGAGGAGATTGCCCTTGTGTCTCCCACTGAGCAGCTGGTGGCCTCTAACCATGTGCCTTCAGGATGGCAGTGCAGCTTCTTGCCACTAGTCCACCGGAGCTACTGGTGGCTTGTTGTTGTTGACTGCCATTCAGTAGAACAAGACTCATAGAGATCCTATGAACAAAAGCATGAAGCCTTTCTAGAACTATCGTCAAAGTTCATAGCATTTCCAGAGGCATGTGGTTTAGGATATGGATGGCACCCCTGCTGTGGCTTAGTGGTAAGGGATTCTGCTGTCAACCCAAAGTTATGTGGTTTGAATCCACCAGCTGCTCCATGGGAGAAAGATGAGCAATCTCCTCCTGCGTGATTTACTGCCTCTGAAAATCTCTCAGAGGGTCAGCTATGAGTCGGTTTCAACTCGGCAGTACACAACAAAAACTTCATAGTAGTAGTAAGTAAAGAATAGTGAGAGGATGCGTCTGCAGCTCTGAACATGAGGCCAACATAAGTATTTGATAACCAGTGGATCTTACTGTATTTCTCATTGTTCACTTATTCTTTCCAGACAAGCCTAGGGTTGACATTTTCACGGTCTTTCTGTCTCATTTCTTTATTCCTGGCAAGAATGCAGAGAAAAAATGAAGTAATTAATCAAAAGGACAGCAATTTAACCAATGCCCTTGAAGCATGCATAGCACAAAGGCAGGCTCTTCTAGAGACAGCTTCAGCAGTCCACAACACCACAGCTTAAAGGCCAGATTCAATCAATTCTATATTCAATCAAATTCAACTGTGATGTTGGAGAAGAGTGCTAAATATCCCGTGGATGTCAAAAGAACAGATATGTTTTAGAGAAGGTTCAGCCTTAGTGCTCCTTAGAGACAAAGATGAACAAGCCTTGTCTCAAATACTCTGGGCATGCTGCTAGGAGAGGGTATTCCTTGGACATTATGTTTGGAAAGGTGGAGGGTTGGTGAAAGAGAGGAAGACATTTTACCAGATAGATTGACATAGTGACTATAGCAATGAGTTCAAGTAAGACAGAAATTATGAGGATGGCACAAGATAGGACAGAGTTCAGAGCTGTGGTTCATAAGGTTACTGGATTTATACTAGACTTGATAGCACCTAACAACAATGACAGATCATAGACAACATCGAGAGAGAGAGAGAGAGAGTGCATGTGTGAGAGCGAGAGCGAGAGAAAAGACTGAAGTTGTAAATTATTTCATTTTACTTGGATCCATAATAACACCTATGGTAACAGCAGTCAAGAAATTAAAACATGTATTGCATTGGGAAAATCTACTGTCAAGGACCTCTCCAAAATTCTAAAGAGCAAGGATACTAATTTGAAGACTACGATGTAGTGATTGGTCCAACCATGCATTTTCAATTGCTTCCTATGCATTTGAAAGTTGGACAATGAATAAAGAAGACTGAAGAATTGATGCCTTTGAATTAGAGTGTTACTGAAGAGTGTGTTGAGTATCTGACGGACTGTCAAAAGAACAAACAAATCTGTCTTGAAAGAAGTGTAACCAAAGTGCTCCTTACAGGAAAGGATGGTGAAATTTGATCTCACTTGCTTTGAGCATATTCTCAGGAAGAACTTTTTGGAGAGAGACATCACGCTGGGAAAGGCAGAGGGTCAGAAAAAGAGAGGAGGACCTTTAACAAGCTCGATAGACACAGTGCCTGTAATATTGGGCTTGAGCATGTCAGAGATTGTGAGAATGGTGCAGATTAGGACAAGGTTCACATCTGTTGTTCATGGAGTCTTTATAAGACAGGTTAACCTAATGACATCTGACACACACAATACGCAATATACCAGGAGCCTCAGAGTCATGAAAAGAGTCAATGAGCTCAGCTTCTAAAGAAAAAGTCAGAGGTTCAAGTCCACTCACAGATGTATCAGAACAAAGATCTCCCTCCAAAAAAATCATCCCATTACAGCACAGTTCGACACTGACACACGCCAAGGTGCCGCGAGTGCAAATCAGCTCAAAGGCAACTGGTTTTCTGCTGTGTGACAGACAAGCAGTGAGGGGTGTTTTATCTGATGTGAGTGGGGAGTTGCCCTGTTAACGCAAATATGTGGTTCAAATCCATCAGCAGCACTGAGGAAGAAGGATGGGCAGTCTCCTCCCATGTGATTTACAGCCTCCAAAAACCTGCTAATGGATCAGCTATGGGTCTGTTCTGATTCAACAGCAATGACCATTGAATAACTGTGAGAGAAAGACGGTGATTTGCTTCTATAAAGGTTACAGCCAAGAAAGCCCAAGGAGGCATGTCTGTTCTGTCACCTGAGACTGCTGTGAGCTGGAATCAAGTCCATGGCACTGAACAAGCAGCTGTTCTTAGAATAGGGTGGACATAGGGTGGATGGAAGACATGTTTCCTAGGTTGGAAGGTACTTCAAACACACAAACATGCCAGTTATCATAAAGATGGTAAGTAGTTGTTGTTGTTAGGTGCCATCAAATTGAGTATGACTCTTAGCAACTCTATGAACAATAGATCTGAACTCTGTCCTATCCTGTGCCATCCTCATCATCTTTGACACACTCAAGCTCATTGCTGCAGTCACTGTGTCAATCCATTTGGTTGAATCCTCTCTCTTGCTAACCCTCCACCTTCCTAAGTATGATATCTTTCAAAGATAATGTCTCTTCTAGCAACATGTCCAAAGATGGCATAGGGCCAGGCAGTGTTCTTGCCTGTGCATTTTCATGAGTCAGATGATTGATAATAACTGACAACAATTTGGTTTTGGATGACTGACCTTTCTGACAATCTAGTCAAATCTGTGAACTCCTCAAAAATGTTTCTGAATGCATATTAAAAAAATCCAAAAGAATAGAAATTAATAAAACTCATTTGTTAACTTAGTAAGAAAACCAATCTGAAGTATGATAATCAAAAAGTGCTTCTTTATTAGCATATTAAATAAGAAGAGCTAGTGACTAACATGGGGAGCTCTGGTGGCCTAGAGCTAGAGAGATGTGCTGCAATACTCAAAGCACGTGGTTCAAATCCACCAGCTGCTTCGTAGGAGAAAGATGGGCAATCTCTTCCACGCAATTAAACTGCCTCTGAAAACCTGCTAGAGGGTCATCTATTGGTCGATTCCAACTTGACGGTACACAACAGTGAGTAAAATAAGGGAGCTCTGGTGGCTCAGTGTTAAGGAGTTGCACTGCCAACCCAAAGGCACACTGTTTGAATCCACCAGTTCCTCCTTGAGAGAAAGATGGGCAATTTCCTCCCATGTGATTTGTTGTTGTTGTTGTTACATGCCATAGAGTTGAGTATAACTCATAGAGACCCAATGAACAACCAATCTGACCCCTGTCTTATCCTGTGCCATCCTTATCATCTCTGATATAATTGTCCCGTTGCTGTAGCCGCTGCGCCAATCCATCTTGCTGATTGTCTCTGAAAATGCAGGAAGGTCAGCTATGAGTCAGTTTCGACTTGACAGTGCATTACAACAAGTGGCTGGTATAATAACTACTCTAGTTTCGAAGATGTGATGGTCATAAACAATATTTCAAGTTATGTGCGATAACCATGAGTGATTTGGAAAATCTGTGATTTTGTTTTTGTTAGGTTCTGTTGCATCAGCTATGACTCATAGGTAGGGAGCCTGTGAACAACAGATCTGAACTTGTTTTTTTTCTGTAACCTCCTCAAGCTCTCTGATATGCTCAAGACCATTGTTACTGTGTCAGTCCACCTTGTTGAAGGCTTTCTTCTTTTTGTCTTACGCTCCATTTTCCTATTATGATGGCTCTGTCTAAGGACTGGCTCCTCATTAGAAGATGTCCAAAGTATGTGAGCAGAAGTTTCACCATTCAGGCTTCTGAAGAGCACTCTGGTCACACTTCCTCTAAGATAGATCTGCTTGTTCTTTTGGCAGTCCATAGAATGTTGTTGTTAAGTGCCGTCAAGTCGTAGGCGACTCATAGCGACCCTATGAGCGAAAGTCCTCAACATTTGTGTGACTTTCATCCTTTCTCCAGGTTCACAGGGTTTCTGGAGGCAAGCTATTCACGGAATTGGATGCCACTCCTGCTTCCAAGCTTGTTTTAATCAGGGAGCTCTGCCAAACACTGTCTGCCATGGGTAACCATTAACACATTTGACACATCAGTGTCACAGTGTTCAGTTTCACAGCAACCACAAGTTACCTCTGTCCAGCAAGTGGACACACCAGGGCTATATGACTTAGAAGAATGTTTGTACAATATACAATAATATTCATCAACATTGTTATTGTTGTTAGGTGCCATCAAGTACAACTCATAGTGACCCTATGAACAAAAGATCTGAACCCAGTACTGTCCTGTACTATCCTCACACTTCCTGACACACAAGAGCCCATTGCAGCAGTCACTGTTTCAGTCCACTGGTTGAGGGTCTTCCTGTCCCTCACCCACCCTCCATCCTTCCCAGTATCATGTCCCTCTCCAAGGAATAACACCTCCTAGCAATACATCCAAAGTATGTTAGGTGAAGCCTCATCATTCTTGCCTCTAAAAGGTACTCCAGCTGTACCCTATTCAAGACATATCTATTAATTCTCTTGGCCATTTGTGGGATGTTCAGTGCTCTTCTCCAACATCAATGCTCAAAGGTGTCAATTATTTTTCTGCCAGACTTATTCATTGTCCAGGTCCCAGATGCATAGCTAGTAATCGGAAAGACTACGGCCTGAATCAGACACACCTTAGTCCTCAAACTGACATCACTATTCCTCAATAATTTGGAAATGTCCCCAGCTACAGATTTTCCAGTGCGATGCATCTCCTATTTCCTGACTGTACCAAGTGTGTTAATTGTGGATCAAACAAGATGAAGATGTTGATAGTTTCAATCTCCTCTTCATCCATCATGACACTGCCTATTGGGCCAGTGGTAACAATCTTTGTTTTCTTGATATTGAGGTGCAATCCATACTGAAGGCTGCATTCCTTAATCTTCTGCAACAAGTTCTTCAAGTCCTCCTCACTTTCAGCAAGCAAGGCTATGTCTTCTGCATAAGGCAGGTTATTGATGAGTCTCCCTCCAATACCACAATTTAAAGGCATTAATTCTCTTAGGGAACTACGGTAGACTAATGGTAATGAAATACACTGTCAACTCAAAGGTATGCTGTTTGAATCCACCAGCTTCTCCACAGGAGAAAGATGGACAGGCTCCTCCTGTGTGATTTACAGCCTCTGAAAACCTGCTGCAGGATCAGCCATGAACCAGTTCTGACTCAGCAGCATATAACAACAACAACAATTATTTGGTCTGTTTTATTTGTCCAACTTTCAGATGCATAGAAAGCAACTGGTTCACTTCAGTCTTTAAAATGATATCCTTGCTCTTCAGAACTTTAAAGAGGTCTTTGACAGCAAATTTTTCCAATGCAACCCAACTTTTTATTTCTTGGTTGCTGTTATCATGGAGGTTGATTGTGGATCCAATAAAAAGGAAACACTTGACAACTTGAATCTTTTCTCCATCTATCACGATGTTTCAGATTGGTTCAGTGGTAAGATATTTTCCCCCTTGATGTTCAGCCATATTGATGGCTGTTGTGTTTGATCTTCTGCAGTAAGTGCTTCAAGTTGTCCTTACCCTCTGCAAGCAAGGTTTGCAGCCATAAGAACTTCCTGTTTTTGTTTGCCATTGAGTCAGAATTGACTCATAGCTGATCCTCCAACAAGTTTTCAGAGGGATATTGCCTATCTTTCTCCTTCAGCAGGCAAAAAGGGATAGGAAATGTTAATATTTGGCTTTTTGCCTTCATTAAGTACCAAAAGTGAGGCAACTTTTAGATTGAGCCTGATTAAAACACACATGAAGTTTCCCGTGCTCAAATCTATGTACCATTTGAATTCTATCCATTGACCCAGGGTATCATCTCTGGAGTGTTATCAGAAGAGGCCAGTACCTGTGGAAAGCCATCATGTGGGTAGAAAAGGTTCCTGAAAAAGAGGAACACTCGCAGGAGATGGACTTCTGCAGTGTCTGCGACCGTGGGTGATTGTAGAGATGGCACAGGACCTGGCAGTGTTTCATCTTGTTACCCATAGGCTCACTATGAGTCAGAAAAAGAAGATTGTAACTATGGCAACTAGGATGAGTTTTACTAGAAATCAGACACTAGCATGCTTTAGCAATCTCTCCTTGCCTTGTCTCATGGAAAAAGGCTGTTACCTTCATCAAGGGAAGACCTTTTCTTTGGAGAACCCATCCAAGGAGCAGAGAATAAGAACATCAAGATATGCATGATACCAGCCCAAGAAAGATATGGGGTTTTGTGGATTTACTGAGTGGCTGGAATAAATGAAAATGGACAGCATAGAATAATCACACTGCCTTGGACTTCTTATTTTAACCCTGCCTATTTCCAACAAGTTGGAAACAGACATGCTTGCAAAAGTGGAGGGTCAGTGCCAGAGAAGGAGATCCTGCATTCATACAGTGACTGTAACACTGACCTCTAATATAACAAAGATGATGAGACTGGTTAGGGTTGTTCACACGGTCACTACGAGTCATAGTCAACTCACAGCACATAACACAAATGACAATTCCAACAGAGGAGATTCCTTATCTCGTGTTAACTGAGTATGTTAAATAGCGGGGGGGTGGGGGGGTGAGAATCTTCATATAGTAAAGATTGGCTGTGTGCATTAAACACTGAGAATACATTTATTCATTTAACATACATAATGAATACGTTGTTGGTCAAGCAAAAAGAGAAGGGAAAGATTTATTGCTCCATATAACTGAAAAACAAAAAGTCTAGGAATGGAACTCCTTAGGTATGACTGGATCTGTTTTCCTTTGTCAGCTTCATTCTCAGACAGACTCTCCTTGAGTGTAACAAAGCTCCCCACCTGCAATTTCAGGTGCCTGTCTTTCCAGGTTAGCAACCCCAGCAGAAACATAATGCCATTTTCCATTTTCACAATTTAAAAAAATATATAGTATAAAGCCAGTATAAAAACAGCTAAGGAAAGGTTTACACACACAATCATTCTTGGAGCATCCAAAAGGAGAGGAGAGGAGGGAGAGAAGAAAAAAAAATTAATAAACAGATGAGTGAAGGAAAGGGTAACACATAATAATTGATTGGATGTTATAACTGACCACATTAATCGGCTATAACTAATGTTGTAAAACAAAGTGACTTGAATGGTTGGATGAAAACCCAGTATGATTTGAAAATATTGAGACAATTATTATTTAAAAAAAGAAGAAGAAAAAAAACCCCTACAAAACAAAGCCATTGCCATTAAGTTGATTCTGACTCATAAGTAACCCTAAAGAATAGAGCAAAACTGTCCCATAGGGTTTCCAAAGCTGTATTCTTATTGAATTCAGATTTGTACATGTTTCTCCATGGAGCAGCTGGTGGATCTGAATCACCAGCTTCTCAATTAGCAGTCAAACACTTTCTCACTGTGCCACTGTTGTTGCCGCTATGTACCCTTGAGTCCGAACCAACTCCCAGCTGACCCTCCACCTGGTTTTCAAAGGCAGTAATTGAATGGGAGGAGATTACCCATCTTTCTCCAGTGGAGCAGCTGGAGGATTAGAACCATGTGCTTTTGGGTTGGCAGTGCAGCTCCTTACTACTATGCCACCAGAACTTTCTCACTGTGCCCTGTTGCTGTTTTACCCTGGGGTCAGATCCAACCCATAGCTGGTGACCTTCCAGCAGGTTTTCAGAGACAGTAATTGAATGGAGAAGATTGCCCATCTTTTTCCTGTGGAGCAGCCAGTGGATTTGAACCACTTATGTTTTGGCAGTGCAATTCTTTACCAATAAGCCACCAGAGGGCTCCCTGCTGGGCCCCTAGGATTCTATTAAAAAAGTCCTGGGACTGACTCTCCGTGTATCATGATGTGTCATGTTCTTATCTCTGGCCAATGAATGTCCTTGAACTATGTGTAGATGACCTATGCTGATTAAACAGACCTGTACTATGGCCAAGAGCTAGAACTTCCTGAACCCCAAACCTGAATGAGGAGGAAGAGGGCATTCACTATAGGAAAGTCAGGTCACGAACATCAGAAGAAGAAGAAAGAAACGGATGCTGAAAAACCACTGAAGTTGCTCTCTTAGACATGGGGATTGCTGAGATGACAGATACCAGCACATCTTGTGCCCTTTATTTTGAACCAGGATTTGGCTCCATTAGATTCATTCTAGATCTAATCCTATAAGACTGTTTCCACTTTCCTGATCTTTGCTTAGAGACTTCCTGGGTCCACTTTTAGGCATTTAGAAATGTCTTCTAATGTCTATTAAATGTCTATGGAGTAGTACTAGGTTTGCCCTGATTTCAATTAAAAGAACATTTATTATGTTCTCATTGTGGCTTTGTCTCACAGAAGGCCCCAGACCACATACAAAGGTACCTAAGACATTATTCCCTGCCATCAAGGAGCCTGTGGCCTAGACTGGGGACTGGTAAACCTTGGTCCATTAGCCAAATGTGACCCACCTCCTGTTTTTATATGACCTGTAACTTAAGAATGTTTTTCTTTTTTTGTTTTTTTAGATGACTGAAATAAAAGCCAAAAGAATAAGACTATGGTTTATTATTTGTGAAAATGTCTGTGTATATAAATAAAATTGTATTAGAATCAAGCCCACTAACTCTTATGTCTTAACTATGACTGCTTTTATGCTACAAGAGTAGTGTTGAGCAGTTGCATAAAAGACAATATGACCTCAAAAAAAAACCAAAAACAAAAACAACCAATTTACCATCTGGCTCTTTACAGGAAGAATATGCTGACTCCTGACCTAGAACAGTGATTCTCACTGAGGAAGACACCATCCCAGGCAGTGGGACTTAACTTCAAATCCAGATTTAGTTGTGTGGGGCTGGCCAAGTTACCTCACCTCCCTTGGCCTCCATCTCCTCATCTGTAAAACTGAAATAAGAATATTACCTACTGCAGGGTTTCTTTTGTTGGATGATGAAAATGTTCTAGAATTAGATACTGCTAATGGTTGTGCCACAGAAATTGTGAGGATGCCATTAAATATGACAAGATTCAGATCTGTTGTTCCTAAGGTTGTTATAGGTCTTACTTGATGGCACATAACTACAACAACAGTTGTGCAACTTTATGAAGAAACTAAAACCTCTGAATACTTTTAAAAAGTGAGTTTTTCTTAGAAAACAGACATACTAGATCCATTGAGATTGGAGCCCAAATCTACTGCCTGGAAATAATCTTTAAACTATGAACCCAAACTGTTTCAACTAAATAACAGATTGTTGTTGTTGTTGTTGTATACCGTAAAGTCAGAACCAACCCATAGCTGACCCTCCGATGGGTTTTCAAAGGCTGTTAAGCATGCAGGAGAAGATTGCCCATCCTTCTTCCACAGAGCAGCTGGTGGATTCGAACTGCATGCCTTCAGGATTGTCGCACAGCTTCTTTCCACTAGGCCACCACAGTTCAATAACAGTTTGTTGTTGTTGTTGTTATTGTGTACCACAGAGTCATCAACAACCCATAGCTCACCCTCCAGCAGGTTTCCAGAATCAGTTAACCACATGGGAGGAGACTACCTATCCTCCAGCAAAGCAGCTAGTGGCCTTGAACTACGTGCCTTCAGGACTGCAGTGCAGTTTCTTGCCACTAGGCCACCAGGGCTTCCTCAATAACAGTTTAGCTCAATTAATAAGAGATGTTTACCTTGAGCACTGAGCTCTCATAGAAAATTCTCTCTAAATTAATTCAAGTTAGCACAATTTAATCTAAATCATGGATAAGAACTTTAAGGGATTGTTGTCGTTATGTGCCGTCACATTGCCTGCGACTCATAGTGACCCTATGTACAACAGCTCTGAACTCTGCTCTACCCTGAGCCAACTTTATTGTCTCTGATACACCTACTCCTATCACCCTAGTCAATCCATCTCATCTCACCAAGGGTCTTCCTCTCTTGTGTTGTCCCTCTACTTTTCCATACATAATATCCCTCTGCAAGGACTGGTCCCTCCTTGCAAAATGCCCAAAGTATGTCAGGAGTTCCAGAATCATTGCCTCCAAGGAGCAGGCTGGTTTCATCCTCTCAAGAATGAACAAGTATGTTCTCTTAGCAGTCCATGGTATATTCAATACTCTTCTCCAAAATCAAAACTCAAAGGCAGCAATTTTCCTATCATCCCTATTCATTGTCCAGCTTTCGGATGCTTAGCACGTAATTGTGAAGACCATGACCTGGATCAGGTGCACCTTAATTCATCTTCTGATTTCCTGGCTGATGGTACCAAGAGTGTTGATTGTGCAGCCAAGCAAACTAAAGCTGTTAACAATCTCAATCTCTTCAACGACTATCATGTTGCTGTCAATTGGCCTAGTGGTGAGAATCTTTGTTTTCTTGAGTTTCAATTCATATTGAATGTTGCAGTCCTTGACTTTCTGCAGCAAGTACTTCAAGTCCCCCACAGTTTCAGCAAGCAAGGTTGTGTCATCTGCATAACACGGGTTGTTGATGAGTCTTCTTCCAATCCTAATGCCACATTTCTGCTCATAGAGTCCAGCCTCCTGGATGATCTGTTCCACATACAGATTGAAAAGATATGGAGATAAGACACATCCCTGGCATACACGCTACCTGATTTTAAACCATGCAGTGTTTTCTTGCTCTGTTTGGATGGCTGACTCCTGGTCTAAGTATAGGTTTCACATAAACACAATCAAGTGTACTTGAATTCCCATTCTTTTCCGAGTTAGCCACAATTTGTTGTGATCCATACAATCAAATGCCTTTACATAGTCAATGAAATGAAGATAAACATTCCTCTGGCACACTCTGCTTTCAGCCATTTCTAACATAAGATATAATATCTCTAGTACCACAACCTCTTCTAAACTCAGCCTGTACATCTGGCAGTTTTCTGTTGATGTCCTGTTCCAGTCGTTTAAGGATAATTTTCAGCAGAATCTTGCTTCCATGCAATATTAATGATAATGTTTGATAATTTCAGCCCTCTGTTGGGTCACCTTTTTTTGAATGGGAACAAATATGGATCTCTTCCACTCAGTTGGCCAGGTGGTTGTTCTTCAGATTTCTTGGCACAACTTAGTGAGCACATTTAGAGCAGCGTCTGTTTTTAAAAAATAAGTCAATTGATATGCTGTCAACTCCTGGGCCCCTATTTTTTATTAATTCCTTTAGAGCAGCTTGAACATCTTCCTTCATCACCACAGGCTCTTGCTCATACGTTGTTTCATGAAATTCTGCATCAGCCAATTCTTTTTGTTACAGTGACTCTGTGTATTCCTTCCATCTTATTTTAATGCTTCCTGGATAATTTAATATTCTGCCCAAAGCATCCTTAAGTATTGCAACTTAAGGCTTGAATTTGTTCTTCAGTTCCTTCAGCTTAAGAAATACCAAGTGAGTTCAGCCCTTTTGATTTTTTATTCTAACTCTTTGCACATTTCATTATAATATTTTTCTTTGTCTTCTCATGTTGCCCTTTAAAATCTTATGTTCAGCTCCTTAATTTCTTTATTTTTTTCCCTTTTTGCTTTGGCTTCTCGGTGCTCTAGTGCAATATTAAGAATCTCTCCTGACATCCACCTTGGTCATTTCTTCCTCCTCTGTCTTTGTAAAGACCTTCTGCATTCTTCACGGATGGTGTTTTTTATATCCTCACAGCTCGTCTGGTCTTCACTCGTTAGTGTTCAAGATCTCAAATCTGTTCCTGAGATGGTTTTGAAATTTAAGTGGGATAGACTCAGGTCAAATGTTGGTTTGTGTAGAATTAATAATGATGAAACAACATAGACATAGATATTGAGAACGGTGACACAATAGGAAGTATGTTACCAAAATCATTGAACTTTTCATATAGAAATCATGAATGAATATATGTTTTGTTGTACATATTGCCATCAAAAAGAAATTTTAAATTTAATGTAATAGCAAATTTTATGATAATTTAATTATAACTCAGTTAAAATGCACATGTACATCTCAGAACACTTGATTGTGCTCATGCAAAACCTATACTAAGACCAGGAAGCAGTCCTCAGAACAGAGCAAGGAAATGTGGTTCAAATTCAGGGAAGGAGTGCATCAGGGATGCATCCTGTCTCGACACCCTTTCAATCTATATGAAGAACAGATTATTTGGGACACGGGCTTTATGAGGAAGAATGTGACATCAGGATTGGAAGAAGACTCATCAACACCTATGTTATGCAGGAGACACATCCTTGCTTGCTGAAGCTGAAGAAGACCTGAAGTGCTTTCTGCAGGTGGTCAAGGACTATAGTCTTCAATATGGATTGAAGCTCAACATCAAGAAAACAAATATTCTCACCACTGGGCCAACTGGCAGCACCGTGACAAAGAAGAGATTGAGGTTGTTAACAATTACAGCTTGCTCGGCTCCACAATCAACACTCTTGGCACCAGAAGTCAGGAAATTAAAAAAAAAAAACCACCAAATTGCACTGGGAAAATCTGCTGTCAGGAACCTCTCCAGAGTACTAAGAAGTAACAGTGTCAGTTTAGAGCTTAAGGTACTCCTGATCCAAGCCATGGTCTTTGCAATTACTTGCTATGCATCAGAGAGCTGGACGATGACTAAGGATGACAGAAAAAGAATTAATGCCTTCTAGTTGTGGTGCTAGAGAAAAATCTTGAACATACCATGGGCTACCAAGAAAACAAATAGGTCTGTTTTGGAGAGGGTGAAACTAAGTTTCTCTTTGGAGGCTAGGATTTTGAAGCTCTGTCTGACATATTTTGGGCAGGTGGCCAGGAAAGACCAGTCCTTGGAGAAGGACATCGTGCCCAGAAGAGTGGAGGAACAGTGCAGGAGAGGAAGACTCCAAATGAGATGGATTGACACAGTACCTGGGGTAATGTGGGAAGCTGTGTTGGAGTCAGGGAGACTGGCTCAGGACAGGGCAGGCTTTAGAGCTTTTGTACATAGGGTCACTATGAGTTGCAGATGACTCAATGTCACATAACAATAACAACAACAGTGCCTAGTTTAGGGATTTAATGTTATTGTCTCATTGGACCTTCAAATAAATTGAACTGATAAAATTTAGTACTTCTGTTCTACCTCCTAGTTCACTGCGTAAAACTTAGAGCCTTAAAAGCTTGCAAGTGGCCATAAATATTTAAACCATAAACATTTGTTTACTGACCTAGAACAACAGAAGAAGAAGAATCAAGATTAGGAGGGGGTTATTGAATATGTTCAATGAATAATGAAGACTGAAGAAGACGTGCCTTTGAGTTGTGGTGTTGGAGAACAGTAGTAAATATCCCATAGACTGTCAAAAGAACAAATAAATCCATCTTAAAAAAAATCGGTTTGCATACTAGTTTGTATACATGGTGTTTCCTTCATGTACATTACATTTTCTACAGCCTTTCATTTACATTGTGCTTTATACAATTATTCACACACATTGTACTATATATAATTAGGAAGTGCAACCAGGGTGCTCCTCAGTCAAGGATGATGAAATTTTGTCTCACTTCCTTTGGGTATAGTTTCAGGAGGAACAAGTTCATGGAAAGACATCATTCTGGGAAAGGTGGAGGGTCAGAGAAAGAGAGGAAGATCATGAACGAGATAGATTAACGCAGTGGCACAATGGACTTGACCATGACAGGGATCATGAGGCTAGTACAGGGTAGGGGAAGGTCCAGGTCTGTTGATTATAGTGTCTCTAGGAGCCATGGTCTTTGCAATCACTTGTTATGCATCAGAGAGTTGGACAATGACTAGGGAGGATAGAAGGAGAATTGATGCCTTTGAGCTGTGGTGCTGGAGAAGAGTATTGAATGTACCATGGACTGCCAAGAAAACAAACAGATTCATCGTAGAGAGGATGCTCGTTGGAGGCAAGGATTCTGGGCCTTCATCTGACATACTTTGGACATGTTGTCAGGAGAGACAGGTCTTTACAGAGGGACATCATGCTGGGTAGAGTGGAGGGACAGCGCAGGAGGGTAAGACCCTCTATGAGGTGGATTGATTCAGTGACTGGGGTAATCGGTCGGGATGGGTGTGTCAGAGGTAGTGTGATTGGCACAGGATAGAGCAGGGTTTAGGGCTGTTGTACATAGGGTAGCTATGAGTCGCAAACAACTTGATGGCACATAACAACAACAACAGCAGGAGTCATAGTCAACTTGATGGAACCTAACAACAGTAACACTTCCAAAATCTATTGTACGAATGAAATGAGACAGTATATGTGAAGATTACAGCACAGCACTTATCACAGAGTGAGAGCTTTTTTCTTCTCCATCATCCTTATAAAATCTGGAGGAGGAGAGTAATTTAAAATAAAACAATATAAAAAGACCTGCTGTATGGCTGACCTCTCTTATTTTGTGTCTTTTTCACATTATCCAGAATAGTAAAACATATGGCAAACAAGCAAAATTAGCATTCACGTTGAAATCACATTATCTAAATTAAAACATGGATATTTTAAGATAAAAATAATTTTATTTGCCTTAAAATAGTACACACTTGACAGATTTAACTAAACACGCAAAAAACAAACCTTCTTCTATTGCAGAATACACTACAAGCAGGGTTACCTGGGGACAAGGAGAATGAGTGCATTTTCTCTATTGAAAAGACACTATAAGCAAGTGCAATGAGGAAGGGAAATAAATAATAGATAATAGAGAGAGTGTACCAGATAAACAAAAGGTTAATATAAAAAGTAGTCCTGGAAAGTAAAAGGAAAGCAAAGAAATTACCTGGAGAAACAAACAAACAAACCCCAAAATGGTAAAAGATACAGATAATTTCCAGAAATGGACCACAGATGGCCAAAAAGCTTATGAAAAAGATGCTCAAATCCTACAACAAGGAGAGAATAAAATAGATGAATGGGATCTTCTAAGAATAGAATCCCTATGCATATCCAAAAACTTCTCCAACAGGGTAAAAAGGGAAGCCACAGACTGGGAAAAAGTATTTGGTAATGACATGTCTGATAAGGGACTTATATCTAGAATTTATAGAATACTTGAGCACCACAACAAGATAAAGGTAAATAACCCAATTGAAAAGTAGAAAGAAGATATGAGCAGATATTTCACCAAAGAAGACATTTAGATGGCCAACAAACACATGAAGAAATATTCAAATCTCTAGCTCTAAGAGAGATGGGAATCAAAACAACTATGAGAGATATTCTCACCCCAGTTGAATTGAAATACCATTTGACCCAGCAATTCCACTACTGGGAATATATCCTAAAGAAACTGTAAATGCCATCCAAGCAGATATATGTACACCTATGTTTATTGTGGCTTTGTTCACAATAGCAAAGACTTGGAAACAACCCAAGTGCCCACCAACAAACAAAGGGATAGAGAAACTGTGGTATATTCATTCACACAATGGAATACTATGCTGCATTGAAAAACAAAGAACTCATGAATTATTATACAGAATGGGTGACCCTGAAGGACATTATGCTGAGTGAAATATCTGTCACAAAAAGACAAATAGGGCATAATGCCACTGTTATAAAACAGGACTGACATAAGGGCTGGGGAAAAACAAAGAAAAGGGGATAAATAATCTACATGGCATTGAAACAGAAGAGGGAGAGAACTGTATAAAAGAAATACATGATTAGGTATTAATCACATGATAGAGTCCAGAATAAGAGGGGCGTAGTAAAGTGGTCTGAGGTGGGGGTGAGAGTCTTTATAACAATGAAAGAACTTTCCCAAAGAAAAAAGTAATCTGGGCAGGGGGAGGGAGGAAAATGTGCAACAATGAACTATTGGAAACCCAATTTCTTTATAAACTTCCATTAAAATTTCAATTAAAAAAAAGAAAAATATGCTCAACCCCCAGGTAATCAGGCAAATAAAATACTTAGAACAAAAGACTGTATTTTCTTCTCATCGGATTGGTGAAAATTAGACAACCAATAAGATATGGGGCATATTTAGTGAGCTCATGGTTGTTAATAAACTTTAGAAAAATAATTTAGCAGGGTTTACAAAAATATAAAATATGCATACTTTTAAATTCAGCGTCTCCCTTCTAGCAATTCGTTCTAATTTTAAAAAAGAATGAATTAATAAGAAGTTTCACCGAAGCACTTTTTGTAACAGCAAAGAGCAAAATTGAAACGATATATGTGCCCACGAATGGGGCAAAGTCTATAGTCTACTACAGAAAGTTCTTAGTTTGTAAAAGAGTGAAGTACTGCATTTGGATAAAATGGATGCAAAGACAAGGAATATAGGGGAAGCAAAATGCAGAACCGTGAAAAGTATATGTATTGATAAGTAAAGTGTGAGGGGCAACACCACACACACACACACACACACACACACACACACACACACCCTCGCATGAGAGCATGAGTTTGGTTCTAGAGAGATTCTGGTTGCTTCTGGGGAGTTGAAAGGGTCAGAGGAAAGCTCATCTGAGAAGCCTCTTTTATACTACGGGGATTTTTAATCATGTGATTATATTACTTACTAAGTCCTTGGTAGAGGACATCATGCTGAGAACGGTGGGAGGGGGGGAAGTGTCTGAGAAAGAGAGGAAGACCCTCAACAAGATGGATTGACACCATGACGTAACAATGGCCTAAAATGTACCAGAGATGGTGAGTGTGGTGCATCGGGCCATTTTGACTCAAAATCCACTCACTGGCACCTAAAGACGAGATTTTGGATTTCTTACGTAATGGATGTTGTTAGGAGCTATTGAGTCCGTTCCAACTCACAGAAACCCTGTCCCATAGCGTGAAATGCTGGCTGGTCCTATGCCATTCTCCCAAGACACATGTTGATTTGGAAAGATGTACACAATATGTTGTTAATGTTCTGAAAAAAATTTTCTTTAGAAAAGAGAAACAAAACCCTAACGCTGCACATGGGCACGTGCGCACACACAAGCTATTTCTTTAGTCATTTGAAAAAAAAAATTTTCTTTACCTATAACTTTTAAAGAAATAGTGTTTCAAAACAAAAATTGTCAGTGTTTTGACTTGATTATAGGTCACAATGCTTAACTCGTTTTGTCATTTTATTAACATGGAAAGAACCCCAGAGCCTTCAGTGGCTTTGGGAAGAGCTTTCCTTGATCTCAGAAACTTCAGGTTTTGAAATGTTAATCCTATAGGCTTGACAGTTCCAAGCACTTCCTTTTGTCAGCAGGCAAGAACGTTCAGACTCTCAGTAAGTGAAATGGATTTGGGGGCATGTTGCAGAAACAGGACCAGAGGACAGCAAGGTGATGCTCCAGAGCCTCTCCACCCCACGCTACATCTTCAGGGAGGTGGGCTTCACAAGGATGCCCAAGCTGCCTTGGCACAAGGTACTTAAACCTGTTCCAGTGAGACTCGGTCTTGTAAGCGCCTGTCTAGTAGACCTGTTCCAGCCCTTAAGAGACCAGTGTAATGTTCGGCGAGTTCTGGTGGCCTAGTGGCAAGAAGCTGCATTGCAATCTCAGAGGTACATGGTTCGAATCCACCAGATGCTCTGCTGGAGAAGGAGGGACAATCTCTTCCTGTACCAATCAGATCCGATTTGACGGCTGTCATTTCCCCACTTGACTGATTTCATCTCCTTGTAAAAAATCAGTTGACCATAGATAGATGGGTTGATCTCCGGATTCTCAATTCTATTCCATTGATCTGTCTGTCATTGTACCAGTACTATGCTGTTTTTGCCACTTTGGCAGTGTAGCAGGATTTGAAATCAGGGAGTGAGATACCTCTTACAGTTCTTCTATTCTTAAGGAGTGCTTTGCTTATTCGGGGCTTCTTTCCATTCCACATGAAACTGGAGATTGCTTTTTCCATCTCGCTGAAGAATGGGATTGGTATTTGTATTGGGGTTGCATTAAATGTGTAAGATGTAGTTTCTTTTATTGGTGACTGGGAAATTAGCATCAGTTAAGGGTGATGGTTGCACAACTTGATGAGTAACTACTCATTAAATAGTTCATCAGAAAAAGAATAAAATAATACTGAT
>NW_006399778.1:7578413-7647948 GCF_000299155.1 Elephantulus edwardii | reverse complement strand
TCTCAAGAACAAGTTTGAAGTCTTGAATGCTAATGAACCAAATGAGCTGTGAGATGATACCAAGAATATCAACCATGAAGAATGCAAAATGTCATTACTAAGAGAGACAAAGAAGATAAGACCAAGACGGTTGTCAGAAGAGAACCTGAATATTGTACTAGAACACCAAAAATCAAAAGCAAAGGGAAAATATAGGAGGTTAAAGACCTGAGCAGAAGATTTCAAAGGACAGCTCAGGAAAATAAAGGAAAAATATTATCATGAAATGTACAAAGAGCTGGAAGTAGAAAATCAAGAGGGATGAACTTGCTCGACATTTTTTAAGCTAAAGGAACTAAAGAACAAATTCAAGCCTCCAGCTGCAATACTTAAAGATGCTGTGGACAGAATATTGAATGATCCAGGAAACATCAAAAGAAGATGGAAAGAGTATACAATCACTGTACCAGAAAATACAGGCTGACACAGAAAATTTTCATGAAACAGCAGACAATCAAGAAACAATGGTGAGGAAAGAGGAAATTCAAGTTGCTCTGAAGTAACTGGCAAAAAATAAGGCCCCAGGAATTGATAGAATACATACTGACATATTTCAACAAACAGATGCTGCCCTGGACATGCTCACCAGGTTGTGCCAAGAAATCTAGAGGACAACTAGTTGGCCAACTGACTGGATAATATCTACATTTATTCCCATTCCCCAAAAAAAGCGACCTAACACAGTGTAGAAATTATTAGTCAATATTACTAGTATCACGTGAAAGCAAACTATTGCTGAAGATTATCTAAAAATGACTGGAAAACAGTACATTGACAGAGAACTGCCAGAAATGCAAGCTGGGTTTAGAAAAGGAATGAGGGATATCATTACCAATGTCAGATGGACCTTGGCTGAAAGTAGTGAGTACCAGAAGAATGTCTATTTGTGTTTTATTGACTATACAAAAGCATTTGTCTGTATGAATCACTACAAACTGTGGCTAACATTGAGAAGAATGGGAATCTCAGAACACTTGATTGTGCTCATGTGAAACCTATACTTAGACCAGGAAGCAGTCTTACGAACAGAGCAAGGAAACACTGTGCATGGTCAAAAGCAAGAAAGGGGTGTCAGGGATATTTCCTTTATCCATACCTTTTAAATCTATACGTGAAACAGATAATTCAGGAGTCTGGATATCATGAAGAAAAATGTGGCATAAGGATTGAAGGAAGACTACCAACAAACTGAATTATGCAGAGAATACAATCTTGCTCACTAAAACTAAAGAGGACTCTTGAAGAGCTTTTTGCAGAAGGTCAAGGACTAAAGTCTTCAATATGGGTTTCATCTGATCAAGAAAACAGATTCTTACCACCAGGCCAATGGCAGCATCATGATAAATGGAGAAGTGATTGAAATTGTGAACAATTTCAGCTTGCTTGGCTCCAAAATCAACACTCTTGGCATCACAGGAAATCAAAAGATGGATTGTTTTATGAAAGTCTGCTGTCAGGGACTTCTCCAGAGTGTTAAAGAGCAAGGATTGTGAAGCTCCATCTCACATACTTTGGGCCTGTGGCCAGGAGGGACCAGTCCTTGGGAGAAGAAAATCATGCTTGGAAGGATGAAAGGTTAGCTCAGAAGAGAAAGGCGCTGGATGAGATGGATTAACACAGTGACTGTGGCAATGGGTGCAACAGGTGAGTCATAGAGAGTGAAATTGGCTTAGGCTGTGGCAGGGTTCAGAGCTATTGTGCATAAAGCTGTCATGAGTCATAGTCAACTCAACAGCACATAACAACAAAATTTAGTCAGAATTCACTCATAACTGAACCTCTATGGGGTTTCCACACAGAAGATTGCTCGTTTTCTACCATGGAACTGATGGAGAATTTAAACTACCAGAGAGACCATAGGAAGTAGTTCCTCTCTCATGCAGAAAGGCTGCACTTCTCTGACAGTTCAAAACCACTGGTAGTTAGTTCTGTGGGAGGAAAATGGGCAATTTCCACCTTTCTGATTTACAACCTCAGAAAACCCACTGGAGGGTCAGCAAAGAGTCCGTTCCACCTTGACAACAATGGCTGAGAGGAGAATATATATAGGTTTCTTTGGAGCTTCATAGCTGTAAGAACTACATGCTAATTAGCTTTACTGTTTCCCTTTATTTCTCAACTTCTAACCTCCACTCCACCACCTCCTCACAGAAGGAAAAAACAAGCAAAGAAGCTCCAAGTCCTGTATTCTCACCTATCACTTGGAGTATGAACATTCTGTTTCCCCTGAATAGAGTAAGTCTTCTCTGTCAGCCTTTCTCTAGTTCCTTGTTTCCTCTTTTTTTTTTTAAAAAAAAAAAAGAAAAGAAATTGCTTCTAGCTTCCCTACTGTCCAATTACTTAGCTGAGAGTACTATAAAACAAAGTTTACATTTGAAAGTTTCCATGGCAATCTCACACATTGGCTTTCTGGTTTAAAAACAATCCTATCCGTTTTTCCAGTTGTAAATTCAAGTTTTTCAAAAATAACATTTCTTCAAAGCACAGGAAGAGAATCTAACAAGGTTTGGAAAGACAAAGTCATTATACCAGACAGAAGTCCTTTGATATTCACAGAGGAGGGAAAAAACCCCAAGCCCTCTGTAAATTATGCTTATTTACATTTTGCTAAAGCCTAAAGCTTGTTGAATTAAAATATGAGGGAGTGCTCTTATTTTTGGAGCATCAGTAACTACGTGCTAGACACTAGGATAAGCACTTTGCATACAAAAATTGCCTCTTTTAATTTAATCCTCCTTACAGCCTGTAGAGATGTTTTCACCCAGAGATCGTCATTATAATCACTGGGCATCTGCTTTGTAGTCATTGGGTATTTCTGTGATTCTCTGGAAAAATGTTTCAGCCCCAAACTAACGAGTATTCACATTGCTTTGATTAGGTGCAACCCTGTTGGCTATGACTCGCAGCAGCCCTATGGACAACAGATAACAATCTTGCTCTGGCCTGTGCCGTCCACACAGTCTCCTACATGCTCAAGCCCTTTGTTATAGTCACTGTCAACTCACCTCGTTGAGGCTCTGTCTCTATTCTGCTGGCCCTCTACCTTTCCCAGCATGATCTTCCTCCCGAAGATACACCCAAAGTAAGGATGATGAGGTGTACCACACTTGCCTCTAGGGAGCGAGCACCCTGGGTGCATTTCCTCCAAGACAAATCTGTTTCTTCTTCATCTGTTTCCTATGATTATTCAACACTCTTCACTAACATCACAATTCTAAGATCAAGACTCTTCTTGGGTCGGATGCCTGGGAAGCAACTGGAAAAAAAACATAGTTAGATCAGGTGCACCTTATGTTGATTTTCAAGACTGAAACTGAAAACAGTGTTTCCTTGGATTCACAAAGCAGCATTTTCACATGTAAAGAAATAGCAGCTACTTTTGACTGTGCCTTTTAGTGCTAAGGGATTTGGCCGCATGACTTCAGCTAATCCTCAGAACAAGCTTGTTTTGGCAGAGGGAGGAAGGAAATAGTGCAACAATCAGTGAATTTGTATGTGTGTGTGTGAACTGGGGGTGGGTAGGGAGGAAAATGTGCAACAATGAATGAATGAAAACCCAACTCTTCTGTAAACTTTAGTTAAAATCACAAGAAAGAAAATATAAACCTTATTTTACTGATGTAAAAAAAGACAAAACAAGCTTGTTTTATTGTTGCTATCTACCTGAATCTGCCTCTGAATCATGATGACTATTACAATTGATTCCAGTCAGATAAATAACGGATAAGTGATCAAAACACAGGGTTAAAAAATGCTCCCAATGTTTAATCTATTAAACCATATTGTCATTTTTACAATTATACTTCCTCCAACCCATCTCGATACTAAACCTTCAGTCCGTATTTCTTTGGGCCCAGGAATTCACTGGAAGATCCCCAAGAAGCTCACACAGCTGTCCACAATGCAGGCGAAGCAAGGAAAGAAGACCAGAGGTGCAGCTGCTAATTTATCAGAGGGCTGGGGCGGCGATTTGAGCCATGGCATTTCAGTAGGGCAGCTGAGTCGAGGCTGCTGGATCAGATTAAAGCTGATGATCTAGGGAAGCCAACTTTTTAGCAAGGCCGATTACACTGCCAATGACCAACGTGATACACAGTGGGATCCAATTATTTGATTATTGAGGCCAGAATTTTCCTTGGCTGATTTCTCAAAAGTAGATGAAAAGTCCTTCTTCCTAGTCAATCTTAGTCTGGAAGCTCCAGTGCAACCTGTTGAAGTCTTCCCTGGCATAGCTACCCATGGGCCAGGCATTGAGCCTGGATCTCCACATGGAAGGTAAGAACCCCCAGTCCATTGAGAAGAAGCTTGTTGTTATGTGCTGTGGAGTTGATACTGCCTTATAAGGACCCTATAAAATAGAGAACTGCCCTCTAAAGTTCTAGGGCGATAATTTTTCTAGACGTAGACTACCACATCTTCCTTAGAGTTAACTAGTTAGAACGATTATCAGTCTTTCAGTTAGCAGTCAGTTCATTTAACCAGTGCACCACCAGGGCTTCTTAGAACACATTAGAATGCAATATTTTCTTCCTATTAGAGGTGGGAAGGAGCCCTGGTGGTGCAGTGGTTCGGTGCTCTGCTGCCAAGTGAAAGCCTGGCTTGAGTCTCCCAGCAGCTCTGCTCAGAGAAAGTTGTGATACTGCATTTCCATAAAGATCATGGCCTTGAAAACCCCCGGGTTGTTTCTTCTCTTTCGTAGAGTGTCAGCAAGAGTCAGAATCAACTTGAGAGCAATGGGTTTGACCAAGAAGCAATTGTTGGAATAAAAAAGGGGATACTGCATGGTTTAAAGTCAGGAAAGGTATGTGTCAGCGTTGTATCCTTTCACCAGACCTAGTCAATCTGATGTTGACTGCCTTTGAGTTCAGCACGACTAATAGCGACCCTATGAACAAAAGGCCCGGAGCCCCTCTACAATTATCGACATTTATCAAAGTTCATAGAGTTTCTGAAGGCCTTTTGTTTAGGAAATGGATACCACTCCTGCTTCCAAAAGTATGCTCAGAAAATAATTCAAGAAGCTGGACATAAAGAATATGGTATCAGCATTGAAGGAAGACTCATCATCAACATCAGTTATTCAGATAGCACAACTTTGCAGAAAATGAGAAAGACGTAAAGCCCTTGCTGAAGAAGATCCAAGACTACAGCCTTCAATGCGGATTACATCTCAACATCAAGAAAACAAAAATTCTTACTGCTAGACCAACAGGAAACATCATGATAGAGGGGGGAAAAGGCGGTTGTGAAGGATTTTATTTTACTTGTACGGTGCTCGGAAGCACCAGTCAGAAATCGAAAGATGTGTTGTATTAGGAAAATCTGCTCTCAGGACCTCTCCAAACTGCTAAAGAGGAAGATGTCAGTTTAAAGCCTAGAGTGTGCCTGACTCTTTTCAATGGCATGTGAGGTTTGCAATATCCTTGTTACAGATGGAGAAATCAATACAAACTTGCCCAAATCACATACTTAGTATGATGCCCACACAGGGTTAGAATGAAATGAAATGAAATATTTGACACAAAATTCTCAAGATAGGTTCTGATACATATTGTTGTTGTTGTTATGTGCTGTTGTGTTGACTATGACCCATAGCAACCCTATGAATAATAGCTTTGAAGCTCACCCTATCCTGAGTCAATCTCACTGTCTCTGACACACCTGCTCTCATTGCCACAGTCATTGTGACAATCCATTTCATCCAGAGTCTTCCTCTCCTGCACTAACCCTCTATTCTTTCAAGCATGGTATCTTTCTCCAAGGAGTGGTCCCCTTCTGATAATATGCCTAAAGTATGTGAGATGGAGCTTCACAGTCCTTGCTTTCAAGATTTCACCCTCTCTAAGACAGACCTGTTTGGTCTCTTGGCAGTCTCTGGTATATTCAGTACTCTTCTCTAGCACCCTAACTCAAAGGTGTCAGTTCTTCTTCTGTCATCTTGAGTCTCAGTCATCCAGCTCTTAGATGCATAGAAGTCCATGTCCTGGATCAGGCACACGTTAGTCTCTAGACTGACATAGTTGCTCTTTAGCACTCTGGAGAAGTCCCTGATAGCAGATTTCCTTAAGCAATCCATCTTTTGATTTCCTGAATGCTGGTGTCAAGAGTATTGATTGTGGATCCTAGAAAGATGAAATTGTTAACAACCTCAATGTTTTCTCCATCTATTATGATGCTACCAATTGGCCTGGTGGTGAGAATCTTGATGATGAGATGCAATTTATATTGAAGACTTCAGGCCTTGACTTTCTGCAGAAAGTGCTTCAAGTCTTCTTCAGTTTCGATGAGCAAGGTTGTATCCTCTGCATAAGGCAGGCTGTTGATAAGTCTTCTTCCAATCCTGACGCCACAGTCTTCTTCATAATATCCAGTCTCCTGAATGATCTGTACTGCATATAGATTTAAAAAGGTAATCAGAAAAAGTATGACACCAGGGAGAAAAGTGCAACAATGAATGACTGGAAACTCTAAGTTTCTGTAAACTTTCATTAAAATTAATTTTTTTAAAAAAAGGTATGACACACTCCATTTTTAATTTTGAACCATGCAGTA
Source organism: Elephantulus edwardii (assembly GCF_000299155.1). Lineage (NCBI taxonomy): Eukaryota > Metazoa > Chordata > Mammalia > Macroscelidea > Macroscelididae > Elephantulus > Elephantulus edwardii. Next base: position 7,641,357 of record NW_006399778.1, on the reverse strand, counting down.
TTTCCTTGAAAGACTGCTTCCTGGTTTAAGTATTGGTTTCACATGACCACAGTTAAGTGTTCTAGGATTCCCGTTCTTTCTAATATTAGCCACAATTTGTAGTTATCCACAGTTTGCATAGCCAATAAAACACAAATAGACATTCTTCTGGTACTCTGCTTTCAGCCAAGATCCATCTGACATTGACAGTGATGCTTCTAGTGCCACAGTCTCTTCAAAACCCAGCTTGTATTTCTGGTAGTTCTCTGTCAATTTAGTGTTCTAGTAATTTTTGGATAATCTTCAGCAAGATTTTGTTTACATGTGGTGTTAGTGATATTGTTTGATAATTTCCAGCATCTGTTGAATCCTCTTTTTTGGGACTGGGAACAAGTATGTATCTCTTTCAGATAACTGTCCTCTAGATTTCTTGTCACAACCTGGTGAGCACATCCAGGGCAACATCTCTTTGTTGAAATATGTCAATTGGTGTTCCGTCTATTCCTGGGACTCTGTTTTTCACTTCTTCCAGAGCAGCTTGAACTTTCTCCTTTATTAGTGTTGTTTCTTTTTTTTAATTTTTACTTTTATTATTTTTGTGTGTGTACCATCAAATCAGATCTGACTGGTACTTGGAGGAGGAGATTGTCCCTCTTTCTCCAGCAGAGCACCTGGTGGCTTTGAACCGTGAGCCTGTGGTATTGCAGTGCATCTTCTTGCCACTAGGCCACCAGAGCTCGCCGTTGTTTCTTTTTTAAATAATAAAATTACAGAGAAGTTAGATTTTCATTCTTTCATTTTACATCCTCTGCCTCTCTTCCCCTTCCCCAGATCACTATTTTAAAAAACTATTAATTCATTGTTACATACCATTGTTTCTTGATCATATGCTATTTCATTCACTTTTTCTGTGTCAACTTCTTCTTTCTGGTATAGAGTCTGTGTAGTCCTTCCATCTTCTTTTGATGCTTCCTGCATCATTCAGTATTCTGCCCATAACAACATTAAGTATTACAACTTGAAGCTTGAATTTGCTCTTCATTTGCTTCAGCTTGGGAAATGCTGAGCAAGTTCTCAATAAATGATACCCACCATTAGGTATACATGTTGTCATGGGCACTACACAGCAACTAGCATAGAGTCTGGTCACAGTGCAACTCAAAACAAGTCATTGTCATGGAATTAGAATTGACTCATAGCTCACCCTACAGTGGTTTGCTCAGGCAGTAAATCACACAGAAGGAGATTGCCCATCTTTCTCCTATGAAGCTGCTGGTGGATTGGAACTGCCAGAACGCACAGCCTTTGGATTAGCAGTACTTTCCTCCAGCCTATACCACCAGAACTCCCTGAGACATGGTAAGTGTCCTATAAATGGCACATGTTGTCTTTGCTGTAACTTCTTACTAAAGAGCTATGGAAGATGAAGCTTTCATTCCAAGGCTCTTAGCCGATCCAGGCTGAGATTCTTCCTACCACCTGTAGGCCCCCCACTACACTCCCTGAAAACTCAACTTTCCAGAGCGGCTTCTAAGGCCCTATATAGATTTAGTTCCTCTAATACACACACACACACACACAAAAAGCATTTACCAGTTGTCAGGCACTTATCAGCAATTAAACTTCCATTTTAGATGTCAAGACAGAAATACATTTTGCTGCTGAGTGGGGAGGCGTTCAGACAGGTTGTCAGACTCAAGTTCTTAATGTTCTTTTTGGTTTGGCAAAGATTTATATAGACTTGTAGACTGTTACAGCCAGAATGGACTCTAGAGAGGCCATTTTACATTAACAGGAAATTAAAACCCTGGGACAGAGACGAAGGAGAAGCATGCTGCATATATTTTTTTTAGTTCCTTACATATAAAAAAACCCCGACAAAATAGATATCATATGCACAAAGGAAGTATACAAAACATGTTTCTATTGCTTGAAGCTCTGGTGGCTTAGTGGTAAGGAATTGTGCTATCATCACAAAGGTTCATGTTTTGAAACTATCAGCTGCTCTGTGAGAAAGGTGGGAAGTCTTCTCCTGTGCAATTTACTGCCTCTAAAAACCTGCCAAAAGGTCAGCTATAGGTTACTTCTGACACTACAGTTCACAGCAACACCACCATTTAGAAGAAGATGGTGCTTTAAGTAAGCAATTGGATATTAACCAGATGGCCAGTGGTTCAAATCCACCAGTCACTCCACACAAGGGAAGATGTGATAATCTGCTTCTGGAAAGATAAACGGAACTCAACGAAGCAGTTCTACCTTGCTCCCTTTAGCATGATGTTTATGGGCCAGTAGTGAGGACTTTTGTTGCCTCAATTTTGAAGTATCCACAGTAAAGGCAGCAGTCTGATCTTCAGAAAATGCTTCAATTCTCTTTACTTTCAACAAGCAAGGTCAACTGTGTAAGGCAGGGTGTAGATGACGTTCCAATCCTGATTCAACATTCTTCCTCATATAGTCCAGCTGCTTGAATTATTTGCTCAAACTACAGACCGAATATGTATAGTGAAAGAATATAATCCTGATGCACACCTTTCCTGACTTTAAACTATACATCTTTGCTTGTTTGAGCCACTCCTTGGTGCATGTATAGATTCCCCATGACTACAATTATGTGTTCCGGAATTCATATTCTTCTCAGTGTTATCCATAATTCATTATGATCCACACAGTCAAATTCCTTTACAAAGTCAATAAAAGGTGAGTAAACATATTTCTGATATTCTCTGTTTCCGGTCAAGATTCACCTGACATCAGCAAATGATAGTCTTTGTTCCATGGCCTCTCCTGAATCCCACCTGAGTTTCTGACAATTCCCTACCTCTACTGCTCCAGGTGTATTTCAATCATTTACAGCCAGATTTTACTTTTGCATGTTAATAATGACATTGATACTTTCTGCTCTCTGTTGGATCACCTTTTTTCTTTCTTTCTTTTTTTTTTTTTTTGAATGGGCATGAATATGGATCTCTTCAGCAGCAGGTGGCTGTCTCTCTTCCGAATTTTTTGACATAGAGAAGTGAGCACATCCTTCACTGTATCTCTTTGTTGAAACACCTCCATTTGTATTTAATCAGTTCCTAGAGCCTGATTTATTGATTGATTGATTGATTGATTGCCAATGCCTTGCAGCTTGGACTTATTCCTTTTCAGTAACACTGGTTCTTGGTCAGATACTACTTCCTGAAATTGTTCAATGTGGACTACTTCTTTTTGATACAATCCCTTTCTTTTTTCCATCATCTTTTGATGCTTCCTGTCTCATTCAGTGTTTTGCCCTTAGAATCCTTCAGTATTGTAACTCGAGGTTTGAACTTGCTCTTCAGTTCTCTCAGTGTGATAAATGCCTACTGTATACTCCCCTTTTGATTTTCTAACTTCAGGTCTTTTGTACTCATCTAACCTTTGGTCCCAATTGCATTGGGAAAGTCTGCTGTCAGGGACCTCTCCAGAGTACTGAAGAGCAATGATGTCAATATAGAGACTAAGATGCGCCTGATCCAAACCATAGTCTTCACAATTACTTGCTATGCATCAGAAAGCTGGACAATGATTAGGGATGATAAAAGGAGAATTGATGCCCTTAAGCTATGGTGCTGGAGAAGAGTATGGAATATACCATGGACTGCCAGGAGAACAAACAGGTTCATCCTGGAGAGGGAGAAATCTGGCTGCTTCTAGGAGGCAAGGATTCTGAAGCTTTGTCTGACATACTTTGGGCATGTTGCAAGGAGGGGCCAGTCCTTGAAGAGGGACATTATGCTTGGGAGGATGGAAGGATGGTGCTAGAGAGGAAGACCCTCGATGAGATGGATTGATTCAGTAACTGGGGTGATGGAGGTAAGTGTGTCAGAGACAATAAGGTTGGGTTGGCACAGGATAGGGGTTCAGAGCTGTTGTATATAGGGTCGTTATGAGTTGCAAGTGACTCAATGGCATACAACAACAAAAACAAAAAGAATCTTTAGTCATTAGTGCATCAAATCTGTTTTTGAGATGGTTTCTAAATTTGAGTGGTTTTTTGAGAAACAATAGCAAAGTTCAAGAAGACAGAAAACAACAGGACAGTAAAGTGGTGTAACCAAATGTAAAATATGATGTTTGTTTTAAAAATTGAAAATAGAAATACCATTTGATCTTTGAATTTCATTACTAAGTTTATTTCCTAAAGCTATAAAAACTACAACATGAGCAGATATATGCACACCCATGTTCATGACATAGAGAGGCGCACTAGAGAGCCAGCCAACAGAGAACACTACATAGAGAACAGTACATACAGAAAGATAAACAGTACAAAATTCTGCACAATCAGTAATAATACACATTAGTCTGTAAGTGGATATGTAGATAAACAGTCAAGATTAATGGATATGAAAAGGAGTTGAAAAGGACTAATCCCATGACTATACATTATTCTGTCAAAGAGATTTCTCCATTCATATGTGTGTGTGAATTTCTCCATGTATGTGGGGACAAAGCTATGTAAATATTTTGATCATATCTAAATACCCTAAGAGAATGATTTGCTGGTCCTGGAGCCTTGGAATCATAGTCATAGGGGACATCAAGGACAGAGTCCACAAAGACAATGTTCTAAAATGTGCTCTTTTGAATAGCAACTGGGGTCTTAAAGGCTTGTGAGCAGCGATTTAAGATGAAATTATCATTTTCTCTGAATTCAAACAAAGAAGATGGAAGGACAACAAATAGGGCCTCTTCTGTCCTTCATACGGTTGCTTTGATCAGTAGCCAACTCAACAGACCCTAACAACAATATTCCCAAGAAAATGGCTAAAATGACAAACATTATTTATGATATGAAAGTATTGTTGCAATACGACAGAATGGTCTTAATTAAGGACAATTAAGATATCTTGGTTTTACAATTTAAAAAAATATTTACTCTGTGAACACACTGCTAAAACCTCTCTATTGGAGGGCACTGGTGCAGTTACAGCTTCATTCACGTTCAATAAATTCATCTCTCCTAGTGCCGAGATATGATTCTCAACAAAGAAACCCAAATGGTCCAAAATGTCAGCAGCCTTGAGGCTGAGAAACCTCCTGAGGAAATCGTAAGAAGCTGGCAACTCTTCTTGGGTGGTCACACATTGCCCACATAGAACAGTATAGTGGACTTTCCCAGGCATCTCTTTTGTTCCGGGAAAGGTAGCAATAGAAGTAGGAAATTTATTGTTCAGTTTCACACATGCACCTGGGTGACAAAGAGAGGATGTCCTGCTCAGATGCCCTGCACCCCTCTCTTTTCTCTCATTGTCTCTCTTTAGGCGCTCCCTCCCAGTGCGAAGAGGGGACCCTGGTTCTGTTGAGAGAAAGCAAGTGATGTGTGTTTTCTCTTCAGGCTGAAGCTCTCATCTCACAAACTAATGAAATCAAACACCTCTTCACCACCAGAACTGATTTCCTCCTGGAGATCACATGTTTCTAATTTTGGTGAGAAATTGGTTTATCTTATCACCCTGTTTTCCATCCAATTTTCTGTGAAAAAATAGCTCCAGGTCTTATCATGCCAAATACGCCTCTCCCCTTCTGGCTTTGAACTGCACTGCAAAGCTTCCTTGAATTAGGGAACAGTCCCAGCTGCCCTGCCTCTCTCTCCCCTCAGCTTGAAGAAGTGTTCTGGTTCATCTTGCTGCCTAAAGGGTTGCTATGAAGGCAGCCTTGTTCCTTGCTTAGTACAATCACAAACAGGGAGGCAAGACTTCACTTACTCTTTGTTGTACTTTGAATGAAGTGTGTGGCGTTTCAGGGGCTGATTTAGGGGAAACCTGTACAGAGCCAGGGTACAGGAATGCACTCAGTCCCTAGTGGATGTCCCTCTGTAGGAGGTGACTGAGGAATTTTGAGAAATATCCAGAAGCATTAGCTTCCCTTGAGGGGAGTTTTCAGGTGAATCAGAAGAGCATTTGAAGAATTTGGTAATGTCTCTCAGACAGCGTCTGTTGTGGTTGGATGCCTGACACAGACAATCTTTTCCAACTCAGAGTGACCCTGTGTACAACGGAGTAAACATTCTCTGAGACTGCGCCGTCCTCACAATTGCTGCTGTGCACTGATTCTTATTGCTGCCACTGTGTCAATCTTCAGGGTTTCTGACCCTCTATTTTACCTATTATGATGTCTTTCTCCAGGAACTGACTCACCTGTTAATATGTCCAAAGTATGTGAGATGAAGTCTTATCAGCCTTTATTTCTAAAGTCCATCCTGTCTGTACTTCTTCCAAGAGATTCACCCATTCCTCTGGTAATCCATGGTGGTGGTGGTTGTTGTTATGTGCCATCAAGTTGCCTATGACTCATAACCACCCTATGTACAACAGCCCTACACCCTGCTCTATCCTGTGCCAATCCCATTGTCCCTGACACACCTACTCCCATTACCCCAGTCACTGAATCAATCCATCTCATAGATGGTCTTCCTCTCCTGTGCTGTCCCTCTACCTTCCCAAGCATGACATCATTCTCCAAGGATTAATCCCACCTTGCAACATGTCCAAAGTATGTCAGACAAAATTTCAGAATCCTTGCCTACAAGGAACAGCCTGGTTTCATCTTCTCCAGGGTGAACTTGTTTGTTCTCCTAGCAGTCCATGGTATATTCAACACTCTTTCCAGCACTACAGCTCAAAGACATCAACTATCCTTCTATCATCCTAGTCATTGTCCAACTTTCTGGTGCATAGCAAGTAATTGTGAAGACTATGGCCTGCATCAGGTGCACCTTAGTCTTCAGACTGACATCATTGCTCTTTAGTACTTTGGAGAGGTCTCTGACTGCAAGCTTTCCCAATCAACTCATCTTTTAATTTCCTGGCTGTTGGTACCAAGAGTGTTAATTGTTGAGCCAAGCAAACTGAAGCTATTAATTTCAATCTCTTCACCATCTATCATGATGCTGCCAGTTGTACCAGTGGTGAGAATCTTTGTTTTCTTGATGTTGAACTTCAATTCATATTGAAGGCTGCAGTCCTTGACCCTCTTCAGCAAGCACTTCAGGTCATCCTCAGTTTCAGCAAGTACTATACTTCAAATGCATCGATATTCTTTGTTCACTGTCCAGCTTTTGCATGTATATGAAGAGAACAAATAGGTCTTGCCTGGAGAGGGTAAAACCAAGTTTCTCCTTGGAGGCAAGGATTTTGAAGCTCCATCTCACATACTTTGCGCATGTGGCCAGGAGACACCAATCCTTGGAGAAGGACATCGAAAGGTGGAGGGACAGGACAGCCCAGAAGAGGAAGATCCCAGATGAGATGGTTTGACACCGTAACTGGGGTATCAGAGTCAGCGAAACAGGCTCAGGATAGGGCATGGTATGAGTTGAAGGTGACTTGATGGCACATAACAACAACAACATGAAGTGAAAAAAATAACAGGGTTTGGATCAGGTGCACCTTAGTCCCTAAGAAGACATCTTTGCTTTAAAAAAATGCTTCAAAGAGGTTTTTTGCAGCAGATTTGTCCAATGCAATATTGTTAGCAAAAGAATACAGGTCTTCCCCTAAGAAAAACAAACTGGGAGGATCAGAGCATCCATCTGGACCAGAGATTCTCATGTACCTCAGATCAGGATCTAGGTGAAAGAAGCAGCTGAAAATCATCGGTTTATGTAAGATAAAGTTGACCCAAGACTGATATCCCGCAATGCCAGAGTTGGAAGCCCTTTTCCTCCCCAAGCTTTTTAGAGGACTGTTGGAGACGCCATAATTCATAAGACTAAGAGAGCTTTGTAACACTAGCCTAAAGCAGAAAGGCTTAAGGTCAAACAGCGTACAAGAACATCTGAGAAGCTGTCCTGATTAGAGAATTATATCCTGCGTCTAACCTCAGTGGTAACCTGTTACCTTCCCTAATAAACCCCATAATCCTGAGTTGTTGTTGTTGTTATGTGCCTTTGAGTCACGTGTAACTCATAGCAACCCTATGAACAACACCTCTGAACCCTGCTCTCTCCTGTGCCAACCTTATTATCTCTGACACACCTACTCCCATTACCTCAGTCACTGAATCAATCTATCTCATTAAGGGTCATAGGGTTTCCAAAGGCCTGTTATTTATGAAATAGATGGCCCATCCTGCTTCCTAGTCTGACTTAATCAGGAAACTCCAACAAAACCTATCCACCATGGATAACTCTTATGGCGTTTGACACACCAGTGGCACAGATTTCAGTATTAAAGCAATCGCAAGTTACTTTAGTACAGTAAACTGACAGACAAGTATTGTACAAGTGCATTTGACTGTGTGGATCATAACAAGTTGTGGCTGACATTGAGAAGTATGGGAATCCCAGAGCACTTGATTGGACCAGGAGGCAAGGAAGCACTGAATGGTTTGAAATTGAGAAGGGAGTAAGTACAACAGTGTAGTATTCTCTCTCCATGCCTATTCAATCTGTATGATGAGCTGATTATCTGGGAAGCTGGACTCTCTGAGGAGTGATGCATCAGGATTGGAGGGAGACTAAGTAATAACCTATGTTTTGCAGATGATACAACCTTGCTTGCTGAAAGTGAAGAGGACTTGAAGCACTTGTTGTAGAAGATCAAAGACTTTGGTGTGGATTGTATCTCAGTGTCAGAAAAACAAAGATTCTTACCACTGGACCGTGTCATGATGGATTCTTACCACAGGGCCAGTGTCATGATGGATGGAGAGGAGATTAAAACTGTGAACAGCTTCATCTTGCTTGAATCCACAATTAACATACTTGGTACCAGCAGTCAGGAAATAAGGAGATGAATTGCACTGGGAAAATCTTCAGTTAAAGACTTTTCCAAATTACTGAGGAGTTATGATGTCAGCTTGAAGATTAAAATGCATCTGATTTAGGCTTTTTTATTACTTCATCTGAGAGCTGAACCATAAATAAGGGTGACAGGAAAAGAACTGATGCCTTTGAGCTCTGCTTTTGGAGGAAAGCACTGAATATCTCATGGATGGCCAAAAGAACAAACAGCTATGTCTTGGAGAGGGGGCAGCCAGAGTGCTCTTTGAAGGCAAGAAAGATGAGGCTTTGCCTCACATACTTTGGACATGTTACTGGGGGGATGCTATACTTGGAGAGGGAAGAGATGCTAGGAAAGGTGGAGGGTTGGCAAAGGAGAGGAACACCCTCAAACAGGCGGATTGACACGGTGACTGGACGCAGTGGGCTCTTGTGTGTCAGGAAAAAAGAGCATGGAGCAGGATACAGCAGGGCTCAGATATTTTGTTCATAGGGTCACTACGAGTCATACTCAACTCGACAGCACCTAAAAACAACAGCAAGGGCTGTCCTTCCACCCTCCCAACCATGATGTCCCTCTCCAAGGACTGGTCCCTGCTTGCAACATGCCCAGAGTATGTCAGACAAAGCTTCAGAATCCTTGCGTCCAAGGAGCAGCCTGGTTTCACCCTCTCTAGGTCAAACCTGTTTGTTCTCCTAGCAGTCCATGGTATGTTCAATACTCTTCTCCAGCACCACAGCTCAAAGACATCAACTCTCCTTCTATCATCCTAGTCAGTGTCCAGCTTTCTGACACATATCTAGTAATTGTGAGAATCCTGAATACCACCTGTAAATTCTGTGTGGCCACTGCAATGGGTTAGTGGGCCCAGTGGTAGAGCAGGGAGAGCCCAAGGAGAGACAATGCTAGAAACAAGTGTAGGAGTGTAGAGATATGGCTGTCCTCACAGGTATTGATGTGTTATGGATTTTGGTGATGGTGACTGTTCCTTCGTGTGGAGTTAGTGGGAGTCAGACACAGCCACTCCCACCCTTCCCACCCTCTTCTTAAACCTACAGAAAGAGGAAGAAGCTGGGTGTGGAGTGTAGAGCTCCGGGCTACCAGGGGAAAAAGAGTGGTAAGAGCTTTGATCCACATCCAAGTCCTAGGTTTGCTATTATGTCCATAAGATAAATTTTAACTTTCCTAGATCTCAACTTCCTCATTTACAAAAGGAGTCAAAAGCAATGCTATTCATGTGCTTATCTTTCAATCTATCCACTCAATCTAACACTTAAATTTTTCATATACTCAAAACTTATTCCTTTAAGTAATTTTTGTATTAAATCCCAGGTGTTTGGTGAACCAAAGGGTTCTGCCTTCATGGAGCTTATATTCTTGCAGGGCAAGGGAGTAACAACAGATACATGTCTTGGTTAAAAGGTAGTAAATGCTGTAGAAAAAGTAGAACAGGATAAGGGCAATCAAGCGAGCCTGCAGTTTTAAATAGGATAGTTGGAAAAGGAGCTATTGTTGCAGGTATTAGAGCAGACTTGAAAGGGGTCAGGGCATGAGCTTTTCAGGTATCTGAGGAGAGTGATCAGGCCACAAGGAATACCCCTTGTAAAGGCCCTGAGGTAGAGTTGTCTAGAGTTTAAGGAGGAACAACAAAGCCACTGTGGCTGGAATGGGGTGAGACTTTCCTCAGAATTCTTCACTGGCTCCTCATTTCTCTCAGAAGTTGTTGCAACAGCTTCCAAAGGCCTACTCAGTCAGGTCTTGTTACCTTTCTCATTAAAATCATGTTTGGTTTTTTGGGTTATTTTTAGAATCATATTTTTTACTAAAGCTTAATCACAGTGTATCAGAGGAATAGTAGTCATAGTTATCTTGAAGATTGTGTATGGATTTCATTACCTTCCAAATAAAATGTGGGGGGAATATAATGCAGAAAACAGGGTGTTGCATGAAAATTCAGGACTGTGTGTAGAGAATTAAAACTCTATTAGTCAGTGTTGATTTCTCTCTTGTGACATTATCTCCAACAGGATGCATCTCTCTCTCTCTCTCTCTTTTTTTTAAGAGAATCACAAAACTTTAGATTATCTTCAATGTTCTTTCTAGCTCTAGACTGGTCCCACAGTTTCCATAAGAAAAAAAAAACCACACAAATAAAACAAACTGTTATTCAGAGAAGATAAATTGCCTAAGGCACATGGTTCGAATCCATCAGTTGCTCCATGGTAGAAAAATGGGCAGTCTCCTCCTGTGCAGTTAACTGCCTCTGATCAGCTATGGGTAGATTCTGACTCAATGGCACATAATAACACCAACAAGGAATATAGACAGAGGAAACAGCCACTGGTTTTTGTTTGTTTTTTTAAAGAGAAAGCTAAAGAAGCTTTATTAAGGGGGCTCCCAGGCCTCATTCCTTGGTCGTCTGGAGAGAGAAAGAGAGAGACACACACACCAGGGAAATAGAGTGCCCTAAGGTGAATTAGGGCAGGTTTTTATAGTAAGGATCTTTAGGGAGGGAAGAGTGGGACTTTCCATTGTGGTTTATACAGGTGGGTGGTCTTCTCGTAGCCAATGGTTCTTATCGGCCACTAGCAGCCACCTTCTTCCATCTCCCAGCTTTCTCACTCAGCAGCTTTTAACTATCTTCCCACAGCTCCTTCAGCACAAAAGCATTGAAGTTCCCCCATCTAAGAATAACACACTTCACCTTATTATTCTCCCAGGACAATTATGGTGTGTTTCAGGTTGTGTCACTGATTACTTGCTATCATTTTGCAACTCCAAATAACTTTGGGTTCCCATAGCAACCCACTCTGCTCTGGAAGCTGACATTGTTCCCTAATCCATGTGGGAAGGAACAAGAGCTTTTCCAAGAAAACTTGCAGGAGAGAGAAGACCTGATAACATGGAGTATGGGGTGATTACTGCGGACTCTGGCCAGCCAAAGTCAGTGAACACATTGTGGTCATCACTCCTGGTTGAATGAGAACTCTTTGCCCATCCTCCATGTGGCCCGAGAAGGGAAGCTTGCCAGGAGTCTTAATTCTTAAGAGAACCAAGACAAACCATTACAATGCTTGACAGAACCAAGACATGGCATTGAGAATAAATTCCATCAAATGCCACAAGTGCAGTGCTTTTCCTTTCTTTGTGAGCTCTGAGTAGGAAGTTGTGCTGTTAACCCAAAGGTAGTGCCACTGGCAATTCGAACCCACCAGCTGTTCTGAGGGAGAAAGATGACAATTTCCTTCCGTGTGACTTAACGCCTCTGAAAACACACTCAAGTTAGAAGTTGGTTCTGACTTGATGTCAATGAGGTAGGTTTGTTTTTTTGGTTTTGGGGGCTTCTTTTAAGTTTTTAATATAAAAAAATACTACTACACCTAGCTACAACAACATTGGCCTCCAATTCTATCTTAGGTTATTATTGTCACACATGTCTGTCTTTTAAGCCTTTTTTCTTTTACTGTAATAGTCAAATAAACTTTGGCTATGCTGAATTTTTTTTTAAAAGTTAAAGCAGTAGTTTTTTTAAAAAAAAGCTAACTGCCAAGGTTTATGCTAGAAGAAAAATGTAAAGGTCTATCACATGCTATCATCACTAGTCTGTCAGTTTGTTCTTCTGTAGGAGCTTGTGTGTTGCTGGAAGTTATGCTACTGGTATATAAGGATGAACAGGGCCATGCAGATAGATCTCAGTTATTACCAGTATTAGCCAAGTTTATGGAACTTCCAGACTGGCCATCCATTTCTGAAATAATGGGCCCCTGAGAAGCTATAAATAGCTCTAGAATATTATCTGATTATAGTGTTAGAAGATGAGGCCTTCAGGTTGGAAGGCACTCAAAAAATAATTGGGGAATAGAACTGCCTCCTCAAAGGAGCATCTACTTAATGACAGATGTGTTTGTTCTTTTGGTAGACTGCTGGATATTCAATACTCTTCTCTAACACCACCACTTAAAGGCATCAATTCTTCTCCAGTCTTCCTCATTAATTGCTCAATTTTCAAATGCATAGGAAGCAATTGAAAATATTATGGCTTGGATTAGGCAATCTTAGTGTTTAAACTGACATCTTTGCCCTTTAGAACTTTGGAGAGGTCCTGATAACAGATTTCCCCAATACAGCATGCCTTTTGATTTCTTGACTGCTTGTTGCAGAGTGTTGGGGAGGAAGGGAGGGCCTCTGGCCAGGACAAATCGCCTAAGCTCCAGATAAGTGCAAGCCTCCCAATGGCCTTTAATACAGGGTAGAGAAAGCTCCCCTGTGTTTGGCTGTACCGGCCTGAGAAAGCTCACCACCTGGAAAGACAGCTGCCACATCTGTTGAGCTTGGAGTGGTCCCCATGAAGCTGAGGTTCTCCTAACCAATCCACATGTCCCATGGCTGTAAGCCCACCCTATCCTGCCTTCATGTGTATATAAGTGCACTACTTATCCCAATAAAATTGAACTGGATTGACTCTCTGATCTTCTCTGGGAGTGGTGTATCTCAGTTGTGCTTACTCCCATCAGGGTGTAGGTTGCTGGCAAACAGACAACAACTGCTGGTACCAAGGGTTTTGATTGTGGACCCAAGTAAGAGGAAATGAACCACTTCAATCTTTTCTCCATCTCTCATGACATTATCTATTGGCCCAGTAGTGAGAAATTTCATATTCTTTTTTTTATTTTTTTAATTTTATTTGTGTGTGTACTATCAAATCAGATCTGACTGGTACAGGAGGAGATTGTTTCTCCTCCTTCAGCAGAGCATCTGGTGGATTTGAACCTCACACCTCTGGGATTGCAGTGCAGCTTCTTGCCACTAGGCCACCAGAGCTCGCCAGAAATTTCATATTCTTGATGTTGTGGTGTAACCCATGTTAAAGGCTGTAGATTTTTCAATCTTCTTCAGTAAGTGCTTCAAGTCATCTTTCTTCTCTGTGAGCAAGGTTGTACCATCAGCATAATGCAGGTTGTTGATGAGCTCTGGTGGTAGAGTGCTGCATTGCTAGCAAGGCTGTGTCTCTCTGACAGACTGAATCTACCAGCAGTTCTGTGGGGGGAAATGAGCAATCTCCTCCTGTGCAATTTATGGTCTCTGAAACCCCACTAGAGCAACGAGTCCTTGGTATTCAGGAGCTGCAATAGACCAAGATGGTCATTTGGAATTCAGTAATCCTCTAGTCTCCTATCCCAAGAAGGACAAATTGAAAAGGAACAACATCACCTTCATTGTAAAAAAAAAAAAAAAAGAACATTCAAGAAAGATCCTGAAATACAATGATGTCAGTGACAGGATAATATGCATGGCATACAAATAAGACCTATTAATACCAGTATTATTCAAACTTAATCCAAAGAGGAATTAAAGATTTATACCAATGTCTGATATATATTATTGATCAAATATGCAATCAAGATGCAGGAATAATAATTGCTAATTGGAATTACAACGTTGGAAACAAAGGACAACTGGGGGTTGGAAAGCATGGACTTATTGACAGTACATGAGGCTGGGTATCACATGAAACAATTGAACTTCTTTTTTATATATTTTGTTTTCTCTTCAAATGTTTTTATTGGTTTGGATATAGTAATCCATACACATTATGTTTCATTCATGTACATTGTATTTTATACAATCATTCATATACACTGTATTTTATATAATTAATTACTATCATTCTATGCCTACTACTACCACCTCATCTTTTCAAGTCCTCATTGACTCTTTCCTCCTCCTTCACTCCCATATCTGACTTCTTTATTACAAATACCTTTTTAAAGAAACAAAATACATGTGAACCTTGCCAGATGGAATACATAGAATCAAACAGACTTCATTTGTGGAGAACTCAGTATCATCAGTCAGAAAACTGAATACTAGATGGGTCATAAGGTGACATCAAGGATATCAGACAGGAAGAAAGTGAAAGGCCATTAAACACACAGAAAAAACCAAAAATGGATTTCAGAAGAGATTCTGAGACTTGCTCTTCAACGGTGAAAAGATAAAGTAAAGGCAGGCAGTTCTGGAGATGTAGTTCACAGGGAGTTGCACTGCTAGCCAGAAACTTCTGTTCAAAGCTACCAGTGACTCCTCCAGATAAAGAGGAGCAATGTCTTTGCATGCAATTTACTAACTCAGAAACCCAAAGGAGGGCTAATTATTAGTCAGTTCTGAACTGACGTGAATGAAGACACACACAGAGAGCACACACAAAAGAAAGAATGAAAATAATCTCGAATAAATTATACTGAACAATGTAAGTTAGTCAGAAAAGGACAATTATGGTATGCTGTTGTTAGGTTCCATCAAGCTGACTATGACTCATAATGACCCTTTCTGATTTTGAGCTACGCAGTGTTTCCCTGCTCTGTTCAGAGGACTGCTTCCTGGTCCAAGATAGCTTTTACAAAAGAGCAATCAAGTGTTCTGGGATTCCCATTTTCCTCAAGGTTAACCACAATTTGTTGTGATCTACACAGCCAAATGCCTTTGTATAGTCAATGAAACACTGGTAGATCTCTCTGATACTCTATGCTTTCTGCCACGATCCATCTGACATTGGTGATAATATCTCTAGTGCCACGGCCTCTTCTATGCCCAGCTTGTATTTCTGGTAGTTCTCTGTCATTTCTGGATAATCTTTAGCAGAATTTTGCTCCATGTGACATGAGTGATGTTACATGATAATTTCCACACTCTGTCAGGTCCCATTTTATTGGAATGGTTCAAAATCAGGAAAGGAGTGCATCAGGGATGTGTCCTACCCCCATACCTTTTCTATCTATATGGAGAACAGAACATTAGGGAAGTGGGGCTTTATGAGGAGGAAGGTGGCATCAGGTTTGGAGGAAGATTCATCAACAACCCACGTTATGCAGATGACACAACCTTACTTGCTGAAACTGAAGAGAACCTGCTGCAGAAAGTTAGTTTACAATATGGATTAAAGCTCAACATCAAGAAGACAAAGGTTCTCACCCCTGGGTCAACTGGCAGTCATGATAGATGAAGAAGAGATTGAGGTTGTTAACAGTTACAGCTTGCTTGGCTTCACAATCAACACTCTTGGCACCCTCAGTGAGGAAATCAAAGGACAAAGAGAGGGAGGGAGGAGGGATTAAAAAGACATAAACAGTTAAGGTGGGTGAAGCAAAAGGCAATACACAACAACAGTTTGATTGCTGTTGTTGTTGCTGTTATGTACTATTGAGTTGGAATCAACTCATAGCTGACCATCCAGTGGGTTGTCAGAGGCAGTAAATCACATGAGAGGAGATTTCCCATTTTACAAGCACAGAGCAGCTGGTAGAATCAAACGATCTTCAGCTTGGAGGTAGAGCTCCTTACCACTAGGTCACCAGAGCACTCTAGAGTTTGATTAGACACTGTAATAAATTAACTGAGAAGCAACGATGTCAGTCTTGAGACTAAAGTGCGCCTGATCCAGGCCATGGTCTTCCCAATTACTCACTACGTGTCAGAGAGCTGAACAATGACTAAGTATGACAGAAAAATAATTTATTCCTTTCAGTTGTACCAGAGGAGAGTCTTGAACATACCATGGGCCGCCAAGAAAACAAATAGGTCGTCTTAGAGAGGGTGAAACCAAGTTTCTCCTTGGAGGCTAGGATTTTGGAAGCTCTGTCTCACATATTTTGGGCATGTGGCCAGGAGGGAGCAGTCCTTGGAGAAGGACGTCATGCTCAGAAGAGTGGAGGGACAGTGCAGGAGAAGACGACTCCTGATGAGACGGATTCATGCAGTAACTGGGGCAATGGTGAAGGTGTGTTGGAGGCAGTGAGACTGGCTCAGGATAGGGCTAGGTTCAGAGCTGTTGTACATAGGGTTGCCATGAGTTGCAGGTGACTCAATAGCACAAAACAACAATTTGTGTTTTATTGACTGTGTGGATCAAAGTTAATTACTGATAAAATAGAGGAAGAGAAAATCTAGAATACTTAACTGTACTCATCTAAAACTTCTACCTATATCAAGAGTTTGTTTCAAAACAACTATGAGATATCATCTCTCCCCATTCAGAATAGCAAAATTTAATGGAACAGCAAGCAACAAATGCTGGTGAGGTTGTGGAGAAATTGGAACCCTCATTCATTGTTGGTGGGAGTGTAAAATGGTGCAACCACTGTGGAAGGCTGTATGGTGCTATCTCAAAAAGTTGCAAATAGAGATACCATTTGACCCAGTAATTCCACTACTGGGAATATACCCCAAAGAGACTATAACTGACATCCAGGCAGGTATATGCACACCCATGTTTATCATGACTTTCTTCACAATAGCAGAGTTGGAAACAACCTAAGTGCTCATTAACAAATGAATAGATAGAGAAGCTGTGGTATATTCACACAATGGAATACTGCATTGAAAAACAAGGAACTCATGCAATATTATTCAGAATAGGTGACCCTGGAGCACATTATGCTGAGTGAAGTATCTCAGTCACAAAAGGACAAATACTGCATGGTGCCACTGTTGTAAAACAGGATTGACCTTGGGGTTGAGGGGAGACTGAGAAAGATGGGTTCAATAATATATACTGCTCTGAAACAGATGAGGGAGAAAACTGTTTAAAAGGGATATGTGATTAGGTATTTTTGTCATGACAGGAGTCCAGAGCTAAGGCTGCATAGTGGAGTGGACCTGGGGGTGGGTTTGTAAAACAATGAAAGAATTTTTCTTTTACTTTTCCAAGAGGGTAGTGTACAAGGGGGTAGGTTTAGAGGGGAGAAAAGTGCAACAATGAATGAATGGAAACCCAAAGTCTCTGTAAATTTTCATTGAAATTAATAATAAATTTTAAAAAAAGAGTATGTTGCCTGAACAGAGGAAAGGAACATGTGTTGTTAGGTGCCACTGAGTTGGGTACTACTCATAGCGACCCTCTGAACAACAGATCTGGACCCTGTCCTATCCTGTGCCATCCTCACAATCTCTGATTCACCTTAGTCCATTTGCTGCAGTCACTGTGTCAACCCATCTGGCTGGGGGTCTTCTTCTCCTTCACTGTCCCTCTGCCTTTCTACACATGATGTCCCTCTCCAATGAAGAGCTCTCCCAGCAACACTACCTCATTTAAAATCAGGAAAGGAGTGCATCAGAGTTGTAACTTCTCACCAAATCTATTCAGTCTGTATGCTAAGCAAATAAGTAGAGAAACTTTATTATATGAAGAAGAATGTGGCTTCAGGATTAAAGGAAGAGTCATCAACAACCTGTGATATGCAGATGACACAACATTGCCTGCTGAAAGTCAAGACTTGAAGATCAAATACTTCAGCCTTCAGTATGAATTATACATCAACACCAAAAAAAAAAAAAGATTCTCACGACTAGATCAATAAGCAGCCTCGTGACAAATGGAAAAAAGGTTGAAAATGTCTGATTTCATTTTACTTGTATCCACAATCAACACCTGTAGCTCAGCAGTCAAGAAATCAAAAGACAAATTTCCTTGGGCAATTCTGACAGGGACTTCTTTAAAGTGCTAAAGAGCAAGGATATCGCTTTAAAGAGTAAGGCCTGCCTGACCCAAGACATGGTGTTTTCAATTGTTTTATATGCATGTGAAACTTGAACAATTGAATAAGGAAGACTTTGAATTGTGATATTGGCAAAGAATGTACCGTGGACTGCCAAAGGAACACATTTTTGTTTTGGGAAAAGTGCAGCCAGAGTGTACCCAAGACACGAGAATGGTAAGACTTATCTAACATATATTGGGCATGTTACTCAGAAGGACCAGTTCCTGGAGAAGAAAATAATACTTGGAAAAGTAGACAGAGAGGAAATGAACAAGAGAAAGGCCCTGAGAGAGAAGAGAGTGGCTCAAACAATGGGGCTTATGCACAGCACATAATGTCAGGCTGGTGCAAGGTTTCATTCTGTTGTAACAGAGTTAACCAGGGAGCACCTAGCTTCATACTTCGAGAGGTTGGGTTCTGACGTCTGCAGCTTGCTCTGAAGCAGATTACAGAAAGAGAATTAATTTACTTTACTGATGGAGGGTGGATGATTGATGGTAGATGACACCAAGGCAGTTCCAAACCATAGCAATCCTATGTACAACAGAAAAAAAAAAAAGGAAAAAAACCAATCTTCCCAGCCCTGTGATGGTGGGCAAGTAACAAAGCAAGTCTTGTAAAATATTAATAGTAGAATGTAGGTGGCTGGTATGTGGGTTGCTGTTGTGTGCCGTTGACTTGGAACAGACTCACAGCTGACCCTCCAGAGGGTTTTCAGAGGCAATAAATAGCATAAGAGATTACTTATCCTTCTTCTGCAGAGCAGCTGGTGGATTTGAACTGAATACCTTTGGGACTGCCGCACAATTTCTTACCACTAGGCCACCAGAGCTCCTTGGTTTATGAATAATCCTATAAATTCTTCCAAGTTTT
The DNA here is from genome assembly GCF_000299155.1 of Elephantulus edwardii. Taxonomy (NCBI): domain Eukaryota; kingdom Metazoa; phylum Chordata; class Mammalia; order Macroscelidea; family Macroscelididae; genus Elephantulus; species Elephantulus edwardii. Next base: position 7,622,216 of record NW_006399778.1, on the reverse strand, counting down.
CCATAACTTTATTTTCCCAAATTAAGATGTTGGAATAAACTTTTAGGCATACCACATAATGACAGAATGAGGGGGGAAAGTTATCTCATAAAGGTGGTTGGTTGGGAAAGAAAGAAAATATATAAAAGGAGAGAAAAAGGAAAATAGAATATTCTTTTCAGTGTCCTTCCGAAACTGACACCCTCTCTTTCTCATCTAACCTTGAAAACTGCTTAAAGCAGAAAATTTTTACTGGGTTGGTGTAAGATCATGAAAATGTATTTATGTTAAAATAAAGGAATAATCTATGAAGGGTAAAGTAGAATTAAGCAAAAATTATCCTTTGGCCAGACTGCCTAATATCCCAAACAGAAACTGACAAATTTTGAAACTTGTTGATAGGCTATTATTCCAAGTTCTACCATTATTAGACCCTGTAATTAAAAGTGTTTGATCTACGCAGCAGGTGTTGCAAGTCCTCCTCACTTTCAGCAAGCAAGGTTGTGTCATCTGCATAGTGAAGGTTATTGATGAGCCTTTCTTCAATCCTCATGCCACCTTCTTCTTTATAGAGTCCAGCTTCTTGAATAATTTGCTCAGCATACAGATTGAAGTCCAGGCTGGGTTTTAATGGGGTCATGGTTCTAGGAACATTGTAGCTAATGTTAGATGGATCTTAGCTGAAAGCAAGGAATACCAAAAGAATATCTGTGTTTCATCGATTGTGCAAAGGCGTTTGACTGTGTGGATCATAACAAACAAACTGTGGCTGACTCCCAGAATACTTGATGGTGCTAATGTGAAACCTATACTTGGACCAAGAGGCAGTCATCAGAACAGAGCAGGGAAACACTGTATCATTCAAAATTGAGAAAGGTGTATGCCAGGGATGTGCCCTATCTCCATACCTTTTCAACCTGTATGCAGAACAGATTATCCGAGACAGGGGCCCTATGAGGAGAAGTGTGGCATCAGAATTGGTGGAAGGTCTATTAACAATCTGCATTATGCAGATGACACAACCCTGCTTGCTGAAACTGAGGAGGACCTGAAATTCTTGCTGCAGAGGTTCAAGGACTGCAGCCTTCAGTATGAATTGAGATTCAATGTCAAGAAGGCAAAGATTCTCACCACTGGACCAATTGGGAGCATCAGGATGGAGGGTGAAGAGATTGAATTGTTAATAACTTTAGTCTGCTTGGCTCCACGGCCAACACTCTTGGCACCAGTAGCCAGGGAATCAAAAAACATATTACGATGGGAAAGTCTGCTGTTAGGGACCTCTCCAGGGTACTGAAGAGCAATGGTGTCACTCTGCAGACTAAAGTGCGTCTGATACAGGCTATGGTCTTTGCAATCACTTTTTATGCATCAGAGAGTTGGACAATGACTAGGAAGGATAGAAGGAGAATTGATGCATTTGAGCTGTGGTACTGAAGAAGAGTATTGAATGTACCATGGACTGCCAAGAAAACAAACAGATTCATCCTGGAGAGGGTTAAACCAGGCTGCTCCTTTGAGGCAAGGATTCTGGGCCTTCGTCTGGCATACTTTGGACATGTTGTAAGGAGGAACAGGTCCTTGGGGTGGGACATCATTCTTGGGAGGGTGGAGGGGCGGCGCAAGAGGTGAAGACCCTCTATGAGGTGGATTGATTCAGTGACTGGGGTAATTGGGATGGGTGTGTCAGAGGCAGTGTGATTGGCACAGGATAAAGCAGAGTTTAGGGCTGTTGTACATAGGGTTGCTATGAGTTGCAAGTGACTCAACGGCACATATCAACAACAACAACAACAACAACAACAGATTGAATAGTTATGGAAAGAGAATACAACCCTGTTTTACTCCCTTCTTTGTTTGCACATCCTCCTGGTCTAGGTCTAGGTTTCACATGAACAGAATTAAATGTTCCGGGATTTCCATTCTTCTCAGTGTTAGCCATAATTTGCTATAGTCCACATATATGTCAATTTATTTTGCAAAGTCAAGAAAGCACAAATAGACGTTCTATATGTCAATTTATTTTGCAAAGTCAAGAAAGCACAAATAGACGTTCTTCTATCACTCTTTGCCTTCAGTTAGGATCCATCTGACATTAGCAATAATATCCCTGATGCCATGACCTCTTCTAAATCCAGCTTGAAATTCTGGCAGTTCTCTGTGTACTTACTATGCTAGGCATTTTTAAATAATCTTCTGCAGTATTTTGCTTGCACATGATATTAATGTCACTGTTGTTGTTGTTATGTGCAACTGAGTCTCTTACAACTCATAGCGACCCTATGTACAGAACCCTAAACTCTGCTCTATTCTGTTCCAACCTCACTGTCTCCGACACACTCACTCCCACCGCTCCAATCACAGAATCGATCCATCTCATCGAGGGTCTTCCTCTCCTGCGCTGTCCCTCGACTCTCCCAAACATGATGCCTCTCTCCAAGGACCACTGCGTCCTTGCAATGTGCTCAAAGTATTTCAGACGAAGCTTCAGAATCCTTGACTCCAAGGAGCAGTCCAGTTTAACCCTCTCCAGGACAAACCTGTTTGTTCTCCTAGCAGTCCATGGTATATTCAACACTCTTCTCCAGCACCACAGATCAAAGGCATAAATTCTCTTTATATCATCCCTAGTCACCATCAAACTCTTTGATGCATAGCATGTAATTACAAAGACTATATCCCAGATCAGGTGCACCTTAGTCTCCACCCTGATGTCATTGCTCTTCAGTACTCTTGAGAGGTCCCTGACAGCTGACTTTCCCAATGCAATCCGTCTCTTGATTTCCTGGCTACTGGTACCAACAGTGTTCACTGTGGAGCCAAGCAAACTAAAACTGTTAACTATCTCAATCTCTTCACCATCCATACTGATACTGCCAATTGGCCCAGTGGTGAAAATCTTTGTTTTCTTGATGTTGAGCCTCAATCCATATTGAAGGCTTCAGTCCTTGACTTTCTGCAGCAAGTGCTTCAGGTCCTCCTCAGTTTCAGCAGTATTGTTCAATAGTTCCCACATTCCTTTCTTGGGAATGGGAACAAATATGGATCTCTTACTGTCAGTTGACCAGGCAACTGTCCTCCAAATTTCCTGACATAGTCTGATGAACATGTCCAGGGTTGCAGCTATCATCTGAAACATGTCAACTGGTATCCCTTTTTTTCCTGGGGCCTTATTTTTTTGCCACACGCCTTTATTGCAGCTTGAATTTCTTCCATCCTTACAACTGGCTCTTGATCATTTGGTACATCCTAAACTATTTCCGTGTCAGTCAGTTATTTTTGGTACAGTGGTTCTGTATATTCCTTCTATCTTCTTTTTATGTTTCCTGGATCATTTAGCATGTCTAAGTATTGTAAGTCAAGGCTTTAATTAGTTTTCAGTTCTTTCAACTTGAGAAATGCCAAGTGAGTTCTTCCCATTTTAGTCTACAATTCTAGGTCTCTGCATATTGTTATAATAGTTTGTCTTCTCGAACTGCCCTTTGAAATCTTCTATTCAGCATTTTTACATCAATATCTCTCTCCTTTGTTTTGGCTTCTCAGCACTCTAGTGCCATTTTCAGGTTTTCTTCTAACACCCATTTTGGGTTTGGTTTTTGGTTGGTGTTGTGTTTTTTGGTGTTTTTTTTCTTTCTCCTGTGTCTTTATAGTGACCTCTGAAATATTTGCTGCAGGAGGTCAAATACTGTAGCCTTCAATATGGATTTCATCTCAACGTCAAGAAAAAAATTCTCACCAATGGACTGATAAGTAACATCAAAATAGATGGGAAGAGATTGAAACTATCAATGACATTATCTTACTGGAATTCACCATTAATACAATTGGTATCAGTAGTCAGGAGATCAGGAGACATATTGCACTGGGAAAGTCTGCTGTTACGGATCTCTCCAAATTATTGAGGAGCAATGTAAAGTGTGACTGATTCAGACCATGGTCTTTCCAATCACTTGAAAATTCAAGTGATGAATCTTTCAGTCTGGCTTCTGAGAGCTGGACAATGACTAAGGATGACAGAAGAAGAACTGATGCCTTTGTGGTATTGGAGAAGAGTACTGAAAATCCCATAGACTACCAAAAGAACAATCAGCTATGTCTTAGAGAGATGCAGCCAGAGTGCTCCTTGGATGCAAGGATGGTGAAGCTTCGTTCACCTCTTTCGGGTATGTTGCTAAGATAGTGCATTTCTTGCAGAGGGACATCATGCTTGGAAAGGAAGGAGGACGGCAAAGATAAAGACTCTCCACCAGGTGAACTGACACAGTTACTGTAGCAGTGGTCTTGAGTGTGTCAGAGATTGTGAGGTTGGCCCAGGATAGGAAGGATCTGTTGGTCATAGGGTCGCCGAGTAATACTCAACTCTACTGTACCTAACAACATAGTTGAAAAAATTGTTCAGAAAGGAAATCTAAAACTTTTGTAAATGTTCATTGAAATTAATTTAAAAAAATGAAGAAAAAAAAGAATTATTCAGGCTTTATCATCATTCCTTATATGTAGAGTTCAGAATAATGAGCTTCATGGTAAAAATGAAACTTTAAAGATCTTGGCATTTTAGATAGATACATTTTCTACGGGCTACTGATCTTTGAAATAAGACTATATATACCCATGGATGTAGCTCTAGTCTAGGAAAAACCACCAAAATCTTTCGGTTGTGAAAATACTGTCACCTGCTGGTAAGAAGAGGGAATAGCCTAATTTTATGGGGCGGGGGGGTTGTTTCCTACCAATGTTTTTCCTAGATCTCTAGCAATGTTTGTGTACTTGAGTAGAAACAAAACAGTCAAAATCAAACCAAACAAACTCAGTGCAGACAAGTCAATACTGACTCCTAGCAATGCTACATTAGGTTTCCAAGGCTGTAAGTCACAATAGTAGTAAATTGCTCATCTTTTGCCAGTGGAGCAAAAATCTTTTGGTTAGCAGATCATCACATTACGAACAGTGCTGCTTCGTGAGGTACTATAATCCTCTACAGATTATTTCCCTCCTCGACCTTTCCTAGTCAGGTCTGTCTTGGAGAAAAGTGAAACATGTGTGCTTCTTGGATGCAAGGATGGTGAAACTTTATTCACATACTCTGGACATGTTGTTAAGAGAGGCCAGCTCTTGGAAAAAGACATCAAACTGGGAAAGTAGAGGGTCAGTGAAAGAGAAGAAGACCCTCAACAAGATGGGTTGACATGGTAACTGTAGCAGTGGGCTCAACTATATCAGAGATGGTGAGGATGACTTAGGATAGGGCAGGGTTCATAAGGTCATGTTCATAAGGTCACTAGAACCTAAGAAATGTGTGTCTCAGGGTTGTATCCTTTCACCAACTATGTAGTGTTCCTACTTTATTCGCACAATAGCCTCTTGGTCTATGTAGACACATTTGGGATTCCCATTCTTCTCATTATTAGCCATAATTTGTTATGATCCACACAGTCAAATGCCTTTGCATAGTGAATAAATCACAGAGATATTCTTCTGCTATTCTTTGCTAGGATCCATGTGACATCAGCAATGATATCCTTGATGCCATAGCCTCTTCTAAATTCTGATTGAAGATCTGGCAGTTCTCTATGTAATGTTTTACTCATTTTTTAATAGTCTTTAGAAGTATTTTGCTTGCATGTGATATTAATGATATTGTTTGATAATTTCAACATTCTATTAAGTCACTTTCCTTGGGAAGGGGGACAAATACATTTCCATAGACTTATTCATTTAGCTCTGAGACAAACTTCCCCCATTCTGTGCCTGTATTTATTTAAGATGATTGTAATCACTTTTGTAATTTCATGAGAATTCTCTTTAATCAATTCCTTAGGTTCTTGAAAATTCCATTCTGTCTTGTTATTGAAATGGCAATGTAAATTTATGGGAGAGGGAATGGACTGCATGAAGATGCAGCATCAGGACTTTCAGGACTGGGGCAAAGACATGTCTAACAGTGACATGCAGATGGTACAACCTTGCTTGCTGAAGATCAAAGACTGTATAGCTTTCAGCATGAATTATACCTCATGAAATAAAACCCAAACTTAGTGCGATCAAGTTGATTCTGACTCATCATAACTTTCCATCCAGGCTTCTAGGTTGGAAATTTTTCCAGAATGTGGTTTCTTTTTTCCTGGGGAGCAGTAGCAGAGTCAAACAGCCCACTTCTGAGTCAGCAGCTTCACACATTAAACAGTACAATAGTTCTAATGAACGTTCCTGTGAAGCAAAAAGGGTAAGACTTTGCCTCAGATACTTGTATTCTATCAGGAGAGACCAGTCCCCAGAGAATGGCATTGTGCTTGGTAGAGGGTCAGTGAAAAAGAAGATCCTCAATGAGATAGACTGGCATAACTGCAACACAGCAAGGATTGTGAGGTGGCACAAGGTCAGGCAATGCTTTGTTCTGCTTGTAGATATATAGGATCACTAGGAATCAGAACTGATTTGATGACATCAAAGAATATGGAAAGAGTGATGCCTAAAATGAAAAGATCAGGATTCCTATCTGCTGGTGATTTACAAACTATGATTTGGGGAAAATATGCACAACTTATTTCATGTGGCTGCTGTTTGGATCTTTTGCTATGTTTTGCAGTGGCTCCTGTCTCTGGTACATATTTGATTCACCCCAAGACAGGTCTCTGCCTCAACTCTTTCTTGCTGTTGCAACAGCAGTTGCAACAATGGGAAATTAAAACTGAATCAAAAAGAACATTTCTCTTTAAAAGCTAGTTAAAGATAAAATTCTTTTTGCCACTTCCTTCAGAGCAACTTGAACTTCCTCCTTCATCATCACCATAGGCTCTTGCTCATATGTTATTTCATGAAATTCCTCTGTGTCAGCCAATTCCTTCTGATACAGTGACTCTGTGTACTCCTTCCATCTTCTTTTGATACTTCCTGGATCATTTAACATTCTACCCAAACTATCATTAGTATTGCCACCCGTGGCTTGAATTTGTTTTTCAACTCCTTCAGCTTAAGAAATGCTGAGCGAGTTTGGCCCTTTTGATTTTCTGACTCCAGCTCTCTGCACATTTCATTATAGTATCTTGCTTTGTCGTCCTGAGCTGCCTTTTGACATTTTCTGTTCAGCTCTTTGATTTCTTGATTTCTTCCTTCAGCTTCCTTTAGCTTTGGCTTCTTGCCACTCTAATGCGATACTCAGAGTCTCATCTAACATCCATCTTGGTCTTTTCTTCTTCTTCTTCTTCAGCCTTTTGCATTCTTCATGGACGATTTTCTTGATACCCTCCCAGAGCTCATTTGGTCACTCATTGGTGCTCAAGGCCTCAAACCTGTTCCTGAGGTGGTTTTGAAATTCGAGTGGGATAGACTTAAGGTCAAATCTTGGTTTCCGTGGACTTGATTTAATTTTCCTCAACTTCAGCTTTAACTTGCATATGAGTAGTTGGTGGTCTGTCCCACAATCAGCACTCAGCCTGGTTTTCACTGCTGATACTGAGCTTCTCCAGAGAGTCTTTCCACAAATGTAATCTATTTGATTCCTACGCATACCATCAGGTGAGATCCATGTGTAAAGCCTGCATTTGTTTCTTATAAAAGGTATTTGCAATGAATAAATCATTGAATGTGCAGAACTCTATCATTCTATCTCCAGCTTTATTTCTCTCACTGAGCCCGTTTTCCAGCTACTGATCCTTCTTCCCTGTTCCCAACTTTTGCATTCTAGTTGCCCATTATTATCAATGCATCTTGACTGCATGTTTGATCAATTTCTGACTGCCAAAGTTGGTAGAAATCTTCTATTTCCTTCTCTTTGGCTCTAGTTGTTGGTGCATATATTTGAATGATAGTGGTATTCACTGGACTTCCTTGTATGAGTATGGATATTATGCTGTCGCTCACTACATTGTATTTCAGGATAGATCTAGAAATTACTTTTTTAATTATGAAACCAACCCCATTTTTTCTGACCTTTTCATCTCCAGTGTAGTAAATCATATGATCATCTGATTCAAAATGTCCCATGCCAACCCATCTCATTTCGCCAATACCAAGTATGTCAATATTTATGCGCTCCATTTCTTTCTTAATAATGTCCAATTTTCCTACATTCATGCTTCTCACATTCCACGTTCCAATCACCAGTGTCTCCTTACAGCTGTTCCTCTTTCTCTGTGTTTCCATTTCTAAGATCTCAGTTTCAATTGCCATGTCTGTTAGTCCAAATGATAGTTGCTCTGAAGGAATTGGCAAAAAACAAGGCTCCAGGAATTGATAGCATGCCAATTGATTTATTTCAACAAATAGACGCTGCCCTGGATGTGCTCACTAAGTTATGCCAGGAAATCTGGAAGACAGCCAGCTGGCCAACTGACTGGAAGAGATCGATATTTGTTCCCATTTCAAAGAAAGGTGACACAACAGAGTGTGGAAATTATCAAACAATACCACTGATATCACATGCAAGCAAGATTCTGCTAAAAATTATCCAAAAACGTTTGGAACAATATGTCAACAGAGAACTGCCAGATGTGCCGGCTGGATTTAGAAGAGGTCGTGGTACTAGGGATATTATAGCTAATGTTAGATGGATCTTAGCAGAAAGCAGAGAATACCAGAAGAGTGTCTATCTGTGCTTCATTGACTATGCAAAGGCTTTTGACCGTGTGGATCACAACAAGCTATGGCTGACTCTGAGAAGAATGGGAATCCCAGAACATTTGATTGTGTTAATTCAAAACTTATACTTGGACCAAGAGGCAATCATCAGAACAAAGCAGGGAGACACTGGATGTTTCAAAATCAAGAAAGGGGCCCGTCAGGGATGTATTTTGTCTCCATACCTTTTCAATCTGTATGCAGAACAGATCATCCGAGATGCTGGGCTGTACGAGGAGGAATGTGGCATCAGGATTGGCGGAAGAATCATCAACAACCTGCGTTATGCAGATGACACAACTGCTGAAACTGAGGAGGACCTGAAGCGCTTGCTGCAGAAGGTCAAGGACTGCAGTCTTCAATATGGATTGAAGCTCAACATCAAGAAAACAAAGATTCTCACCACTGGGCCAATTGGCAGCATCAGTATGGATGGTGAAGAGATTGAGATAGTTAACAGTTTTAGTTTACTTGGTTCCATGGTCAACACTCTTGGTAACAGCACCCAGGAAATCAGGAGATGAATTTCATTGGGAAAGCCAGCTGTTAGGGACCTCTCAAGAGTACTGAAGAGCAACAACATCAGGCTGGAAACTAAGGTGCACCTGATTTGGGCTATAGTCTTCACAATTACGTGCTATGCATCAGAGAGTTGGACAGTGTATAGGGATAATATAAAGAGAATTTATGCCTTTGAACTGTGGTGCTGGAGAAGAGTGTTGAATAAACCATGGACTGCTAAGAGAACAAACAGGTTTGTCCTGGAGAGGGTGAAGCCAGAATGTTCCCTGGAATCAAGGATTCTGAAGATTCGTCTGACATACTTAGGGCATGTTGCAAGGAGGGACTGGTCCTTGGAGAGGGACATCATGTTTGGGAGAGTCGAGGGACGGCACAGGAGAGGAAGACCCTCGATGAGATGGATCGATTCTGTGAGTGGTGGAAATGAATGTATTTGAGACAGCGAGGTTGTCACAGGATAGAACAGCATTTAGGACTCTTGTGCATAGGGTCGCTATGAGTCGCAAGCGACTCGAGTCACATAACAACAACAAAGATAAAATGGAAGGCTGGCCTAGCTATTGTTGTTAGGTACCGTTGAGTTGAGTATGATCCATAGCGACCCTGAGAACAACAGATCTGAACCCTGTCCTTTCCTGTGCCATGCTCACCATCTCTGACACACCTGAGCCCATTGCTGCAGTCACTGCATCAATCTAACTCATTGAGCATCTTCCTGTTTCACTGACCCTCCACCTTTCCAAGCACGATGTCCCTTTCTAAGAAATAACTCCTCCCAAACACATGACCAAAGTGTGTGAGGCAAAGCCTCATCACCTTGGCCTCCAAACAGCACTCTGCCTGCACCCTCTCCAAGACATAGTTGTTTTGGCAGTCTACAGGATATTTAGCACTTTTCTCCAGCACCACAGTTCAAAGGCATCAATTTTTTTTCTGTCATCCTTCTTCATTGTCCAGTTCTCAGATGCACAGAAAGTGATTGGAAAGACAATTACCTAAATCAGACTCAATTAAATATCAATTCTTGAAAAAGCAAAAAGTAAATTTGGTAAACTGCAATTGAACTAATAGGCCTGTGTCCTGACACAACCTCCCTTAGCCTTGATCTCTTTCTCTCTAAAACTGAAAAATCATAGCATCAATCTCACAGAGGTTTTGTAAAAATGTAAATAGATCATTTAAAGCACTTAACACAATGCTGCCTAATATATGAAGAGATGCTGCTACTGCTATTATTACTAACATCATCAGGCACTATGATAAATTTTAGAAACAATCCTTAGATTATTGCATGGATATTAATATTTCCTCAAAAAGTTAGTTGAGTTCCTTTCTTCCCACATCCTCTTCAACATCTATTATTTGCTGCCCTGTTAAACTTTGCCACACTGTTACTAGAGTGAGATGGTACCTCATTGTGGTTTGATTTGCATCTTTTATTGCCAGTGATTTAGAGCATTTCTTCATGTGTCTGTTTGCCATTTGGATATCTTCCTCTGAAAATTCTTTCCATGCCTTTTGCCCATTTTGTAATTGGTTTATCAGTCTTTCTGTTGTGGAAGCCCACAAAGATTCTGTAAACTTATAAGACTCTTTTCTGAGATGGTATTACCAAAACTTTGTCCCCAGTCTGTAGGTTTCTTTTCACTCTGTTGAAAAAAAAAATTTTATGTGCACAGGTATTTAATCTTTAGAAGTTCCCATGCATCAATTTTATCTTCTTTAGATTGTGCTTTTCTGGTTGTATTTGGTAGTCTCTTTATACCTTGGACTAGTGCATCTAAGCTTGATCCAAGTTTGTCTCTTACGAATGTTATGTTTTGGGGCTTTACTCTTACATATTGTTGGTGGGACTATAAAATGGTGCAACCATTCTGGAAGGCAGTTTGGCACTTCTTCAAAAAGCTGAACATAGATATATTCCATATGACCCAGCTATTCCACTGCTTGGAGTATACCCTGGGAATATGAGAACTGAGGCACAAATCGAGATTTGTACATCAATGTTCATAGCAGCACTATTCACCATCACAAGAACATGGAAACAGCCTAAATATCCAACCACAAATGACTGGATTAAGAAATTATGATACATTCACACAATCGAATACTATGCAGCACACAGGAGCAATAATTTTTAAATTATTTTAAAATAATTTTTAACTTGGGAGGGACAGGAAAGCATTATGCTGAGTGAACTTAACTCAGTCCCACAAGGATAAATATTGTATAAGACCGTTATTGTAGAATGAGTTTAAGGATCCGGGGGGGGGGGGGGGAGAGGCTAGAAGCAGAGGGATGTGGATGTGCAGGGGGAGTGGGGGGAGGATTAATCACTGGGTTGTACAATTTGATGAGTGGGGGGATGAGGGAAATTTAAAGAATTTGTTTGAATTTGTATTCAAGTTTTGTAAGTAAACTAGTAGAAAAAAAAGTTGAAACATAGATCTAACTTGATAAAGTTCACCATACATATGAAACATAGATTAGCAAATACTTATAAACACCCTTGAAGTAAATAAGCAGACCAAGACATGGAACCCCAGTCTTGTGTCCTTTCCCTGCCAACTTTGAGGTAACAAATAGCCTGTATTGATGGTTAGCATTTCCTATTTCCTTTATAGTTTCATGTCTTTCTGGAATCAAACTCTTGCCTTGTTTTTTTGCTCAACGCTGTTTGTAGGCTTCCTCCATGTTGTTCTGACACAGTTTCCTTTCGTATGAAAATTCAATTTATCCATTCTCTTTTTTGAGTTTGGGTTGTTTCCAGTTTGGGGCTTGAATTTTTCTAGGCTATGTATTTACTTAGGTCTGGCAATATCGCATCATAGGATATATGTGTATACATCCTCAAAGTCACCAAAGATAAAATTTTATATAAAGCGTGTTTTCTAGTCACCCTGCCACCAGTAACGGATCAGAGCCCATAGTTCTGAGACCCTACCAAAGATTGCTGTGTCAGACTTTATCCTCACCTACCAGAAAGTTATTTGATTGAGGTGTAGATACACATGTCCCTGATTATGGAAGTTGAGCACCTTTTTGTGTCATTTCTTCTTTCACAATAAGTTGATTAGAGGCATCTTTTTACCCAGACTTCTATACATTTCTTTCAGGTCCTTCCTTCCACACTGCACTTTGAGAGATTCTAAATATGGCCCAAATAAGACAGAGTACTAGATAGTGTACTAGATAGAATTGGTTATATTATAATTATTTCCTAATCTATGTTTCACAAACACTTGTTGAGTAATAATATAGGCTTTAACCTTATCTCTAATTCCAAATTCCCTTCCCCTCAAATTAAAAAAACATCAAACTTAGAACAAAATTCATCTGAATGCAAAATCAAAATCTGAGCTGGCATAGTGTTACTTATAGCTTTTACCAATCATATGTTTTCACCAATAACAGTAATTTATTCATTTATGAATGCTGCACAAATTCCTGAAGGGAAATAACATAGAATAACATGTCAATGCCAAGGGCATTTTTATAAAATCAGAAAAATTATTCATTCTTAAAACATCTGGCTCCAAAGATAGTGAATACAGGTTTATGGACATGTCAATTATTTAATTAATCACAACATTGTAACAATGTATATCATTACATAGACTGTTGTGAAGACTATATAACATAATATGGTGTCAGAAACCTTGAAAATCAGCCCATACCTTTTTTGATCTATATGCAGAACAGAACATCTGGGAGGCTGGGTTCTATGAAGAGGAATGTGGCATCAGGACTGGAGGAAGATTCATCAACAACCTGCATTATGCAGATGACACAACTGTGCTTGCTGAAACTGAGGACTCAGCACTATTATAGATTGAGATTGTTAACAGCTTCAGTTTGCTTGGTTCCACAATCAACACTCCTGGTACCAGCAGCCAGGAAATCAAGAGACTAATTGCATTGGGAATGTTGGCTGTCAGGGACCTCTCCAGAGTACTGAAGAGCAATAACATCAGTCTGGAGACTAAGGTGCGCCTGATCCAGGCCAGTCTTCACAAATGCTTTCTATGTGTCAGAGAGCTGGACAATGACTAGGGATAATACAATTTATGGCTTTGTGCTGTAGTGCTGGAGAAGCGTGTTGAATATACCATGGACTGTCAGGAGAACAAGCAGGTTCTTCCTAAAGAGGGTAAAGCCAGGCTGTTCCTTGGAGGCAAGGATTCTAAGGCTTTGTTTGACATACTTGGGGCATGTTACAAGGAGGGACCAGTCCTTGGAGAGGGACATCATGACTGAAAGAGTGGAGGGACAAAGAAAGAGAGGGAGACCATCGATGAGATGGATTGATCCATTGATGATAGACTGGGGTAATGTGTCAGAGACAGGGCAAAGGATAGAGCAGATTTCAGGACTCTTGTACACAGGGTTGCTATGAGTCACAAGCAACTCAACGGTACATAAAAACAACAACATAATGTTAGCCCCTCCTGGGGGTACAGTCTCCAGCTAATTTAACTGCAGACATATTGTCTTGAAAATCAACAGCTGTGGGACCAATATAAGAGAGCACTTTCCACACTGTGAAAGATGGTGGTGGAGAGAGGGTGGCACTGCTGTGAAGAGTCTGGGGGATTCCTGGAGATGAAGCCAAAGTTAAATATTTTTATTTTTGGATGATTGAAGGAAAAGCTGACTTATAACTGCTCTGAGATCAAGGTTGCTGGATGATTGAGGAAACCAGAGGCTCCTTGCATTTGTACTGCTGAACTGAACCTAAACTTTCACTAAGTGAAGAATTGTGCCTTGTTAATCTGACCAGGGACTATGGGACTAAACCTGGACCTTCGTTGTGTGATATTCTTCGCCTCACCCACTTCCCAGACTATTTCCATAATAAACCCCACAAATGTGAATAAAGTCTGTGAGTCAGTTTGAAACAAAGATAAAGCCTGATTACTGGTAAAATTAGGTGCAAGAATACATGGACTGGCATGTCTGACCATGGGGCTATTTGTATGGTACTATGGATAGTGCACATTCTAGTACCATGATCTGTATATTCCCTCCATCTTCTTTTGAGGCTTTCTGGGTCATTCAATATATTGCCCATGTCATCTTTCAATATTGTGACACAAGGCTTAAATTTGTGTTTCAGTTCTCTCAGCTTGAGAAGTACAGAATGAGTTCTTCCCTTTTTATTCTCCAGTTCCAGCTCTCTACACATTCAATTATAATACTTTGCTTCATCCTTCTGAGCTGCCTTTTGAAATCTTCTGTTCAGCTCTATTACTTCAACTTGTTTTCCTTTTGTTTTAGGTTCTTGATGCTCCATTGCAATCTTTAGTCTCTTCCAACATCCATTTCTATTTTTCTTTCTCCTGTTTCTGCAATGACTTTTTGCTTTCTTTGTTTCATTTTCTTATTTTTATTATTATTAATTTTAATGAAAATTTAGATTTTGAACTTCCATTCATTCATTGTTGCACTTTTCTCCCTGCCCACCCCTCCGCTCCAGTTTGTTTTTCTCTTTAAAAAGTAAAAGAAAAATTCTTTCATTATTATACAATCCCTCCCCCCAAGTCCACTCCACTATGCAGCCTTAGTTCTGGACTCATGTCATGACAATAATACCTAATCATATATACCTTTTAAACAGTTCTATTTGTTTCAGTGCATTATACTTTTTGCTTTCTTTATAGATGATATTCTTTGTATCATCCCACAATTCATCTGGTCTTCGATCACTGATGTTCAATGCCTCAAACCTATTATCTTGAGACTCAGTTGGAATTGATTCAAGATCATATCTTGGTTCCTGTGGACTTACTTTCATTTCCTTCAGCTTCAATTTGAACTTGCACATGAATAAGAAAACAAAGATTCTTATCGTTGGACCAATAGGTATAGTATCATGATGGATGGAGAGGAGATTGAAACTGTTAACAGCTTCATCTTGCTTGTTCCACGATTAACACCTTTGGTACCAGCAGTCAGGAAATAAGGAGATGCATTGCACTGGGGAAATCTAGAGTTAGGGATCTCTCCAAATTATCAAGGAGTAGTGATGTCAGTTTGAGGACTAAGGTGCGTCTGACTCAGCCACAGTCATTCCAATCACTTGCTCTGTGTCTGAGAGCTGTTGTACATTGGGTTGCGATGAGTCGCAGGTGATTCAATAGCACATAACAATGTCATAATGTTCTGATATACTGTTAAATGATTACAGGGAGTTTTTTTTAAATTTACTGCTAAGATATAAAGATGATTAAGGTTTTTTATTTAATGCTAACATGCATTATAAAAATGATTTTTGTTTTTGTGAATTTTACTATACTGGATCTTGTTATATTGGGATATATTTTAGATGGTGTAAAGTATGAGATACTTGATGCTGATTTATTCTTCTACATAGGAATGTTAATATTGGGTGTTATGATGGATATACTGTAATTTAGAGGAAAACTAAGCTAATTGGATATTAATTGGATATTCAAAATGGGAAAATTTGCCCTACAAAGTAAGTAGAATTTGATAAGAGATAAGCCTAAAAAAGATTAAGCCCCACCCGGTACAGTACAGCTTGAAGAGAGTCACAATTGAAAGAAGACAAGATAGACTTTGACAATGAACAAAGATAAAGCTAAATAAAGCTGATGGTTTTTAGAGCCTTCTTTCCAGGACTTGATGTTAAAGGAAGTTGACACATATGCTTAATTCATGAGTCTACCTGATCAATAATTACGAAAGGTTTCTTGTTTGTACAGCAGAGTCCCAAGGGTCCCTGATGTGTTGAGTTATCCTATGTGGGGCTCACGTTGAGTGAAGTAATCAGCTAGTCTGAAACATACAAACTCCTGAGTTTGCGGCTGATGCCCATTTGGATCTAGCCATGAATGGCTGGGGATGCACTGACCAGGACTCAATCAGATAAAGATATTCTGTGAGCTAGTGTTAATTACCGTTCCCTAATGGTTTGCTCTGGATAGGACCTTTGTTTATAAATGCGGATGCTCAAAGTTTCAACTGTAATAGAAGATTCTTCAGAGAAAGACATGTTTGTTTCCTCAGAGTAGCGGTTTGAAAGAATTAGGCAAATTAGAAAATGACTATCTAAAATGGCAGCATTAAGACAGAACAGGTACAACAGCTGGCTTACATACTTCCAAGAATATAGATGGTGGAAGGAAGGTTGATCCTCCCGATAATGAAAGATAATGGCTAGAAAAGCCAAGGGGTGATCTGTGGTGTCAAAAACTTTGGAAATTGGCTTTTCTAGCCATTACATCTGAGAAGAATGGGAATACCAGAACACTTGATCGTGTTAATGAGAAACCTATACTCGGACCAAGAGGCAGTTGTCAGAACAGAGCAAGGAAACACTGCATGGTTCAAAATTGGGAAGGGCGTACGCCAGGGATGTGTCCTGTCTCCATACCTTTTCAACCTGTATGCAGAACAGATTATCCGGGAGGCTGGGCTCTACGAGGAGAAATGTGGGGTCAAGATTGGTGGAAGATCTATCAACAATCTACTGATGATACAACCCTGCTTGCTGAAACTGAGGAGGACCTGAAGCGCTTGCTGCAGAGGGTCAAGGACTGCAGCCGCCAATATGGATTGAGGCTCAATGTCAAGAAGACAAAGATTCTCATCACTGGGCCAATTGGCAGCAACAGGATGGATGATGAAGAGATTGAGATTGTACACCGCTTCAGTTTGCTTGGCTCCACAGTCAACACAGCCAGGAAATTAGAAGACGTATTGCCATGGGAAAGTTTGTTGTTAGGGACCTCTCCAAAGTACTGAAGAGCAATGGTGTCTCTTTGGAGACCGAGGTGTGTCTGATATAGGCCATGGTCTTTGCTATCACTTGTTATGCATTAGAGTTGGACAATGACTAAGGAGGATAGAAGGAGAATTGATGCCTTTTAGCTGTAGTGCTGGAGAAGAGTATTGAGGGTACCATGGACTGCTAGGAAAACAAACATTCATCCTGAAAAGGGTCAAACTGGGCTGCTCCTTGGAGGCAAGGATTCTGAGGCTCCGTCTAACATACTTTGGACATGTTGCAAGGAGGGGCAGGTCCTTGGAGAGGGACATCATGCTTGGGAGGGTGGAGGGACGGCGCAGAAGGGGAAGACCCCCTATGAGGTGGATTGATTCAGTGATTGGGGTAATTTGGGAGGGGTGTGTCAGAGACAGTGAGATTGGCACAAGACAGAGCAGAGTTTAGGGCTGTTGTACATAGAATCGCTGAGTCGCAAGCGACTTGACGGCACATAACAAAACAAACAACATCCATCACATTAGCCCCTGCTGGGGGGGGGGGGGATGGTCTCCAGCTACCTTAACTGAAGACATGTGGTCTTGAAAATAATCTAAAGCTGTGGGGCCAATATGAAAGTGTTCTTTCCATGATGTGAAAGATGGTGAAGGGTGAAGAGCTTGTGGCACTGCTGTGAAAAGATTGAGGCAAGGTGTAACCAGTGGAATTGTGGAGATGTAGCCAAAGTTGAAGGTTTTGCTGGCTGGATGATTGAAGGAAAAGGACTTGTAACTGCTCTGAGATCAAGTTTGCTGGATGACCAAGGAAACAGAGGCTTCTTGTATTTGTGTTGCTGAACTGAACCTGGACTTTCACTAATTGAGAAATTGTGCCTTGTTTATCTGGCTTGGGACTGCTGGATCTTCATTGTGTGATATTCTTTGCCTCACCCACTTCCCAGTCTGTTTCCCTAATAAACCCCACAACTGTTAATAAAGTCTGCGAGTCAATCTGCAACAAACATAAAGCCCAATTATTGGTAGAAATAGGTGCAGGAATAAGTGGGGTGGCATGTCTGACCATGTGGCCATTTTTATGGTATTATGGATAATATTGAAGGGGAAAGTTCCCCTTTATGAAGCAGAAAAAAGTCAGACTGACCCTCCTTGACATTGTATCTGCTCCTTTTATACGTAAACTTTAGTTACATTTTTTACATTTTATAAGACATCAGAGCCTAAGTGTTTAATTTACCTAGTCACAGAGCTCAGGTTCATGTTTACTGAAATTAGTGTATTTTACAGAATGAATAGATGGCACATTATACTTTATACTACAGAGCAATTAACATCTTAGTGAGTTAGAGTGAATCATGAAATGCTGCTTAGATGTATTAAACATTAAACCTCAATGAGGTTTAATTTAAATTCAAAGAGGTTTAAAATACTGCCATTTTCAGAGATGAGACTATCTTGAAGACCAACAAGGTTAAAAAACATGGCCAAAGCTCCAGTTAGTCAGTGTTTGATGTCAAGAACATTAAAATTTAGTATTTAAAGCAAACACGTTTCGAACTCACATCCCTTTCTCAACTTCCAAACTTATTCATTCTTACCTCATCTCAGAGAACATCTGGTCTTCTTATTCAAGGTAAACCCCTCCACTGGGTCTTCCACCCCGTTCATTCCTACCTCCTCTGGTGTCTTGGTTCAGCAGTCATCACATTACATCTTTTTGCTTTTTTTTCCCCATTGTTGAACATTTCTCCTCTCCCCCAGCCCAACTGCAATGCAACCCTTGTTCCAGATCATTGTCATGCAATCACGTCTTTAACCTTGCAAACCAACTCCCTAAATAAAAAAACCAAACCAACCACACCAAAACAAAACCCTTCCCCTTCGTTCCTATGTGGTTATTTCTCTCAGCAGCCTTAAATGTAGTCTACACTACTACACGGTTTCGCCTCCCACCTGCTCTTTAACCCACTAGGAATTTCTTGGTCCTGCTGTTCTTATGATGTTATTTGTCAAAGGTCCACAATTTCAGTAGACACATATCAATCTTGTTTCTTACAATCTCAATTCAACATTCCCCTCTATTTGACTTAGTGATACCCATTTCTTTGGGAGGTTATCTACAACTTTGTCCTATCACTTGAGCTTCAGGGCATGTGGAGATTTCCAATTATGTTTCCAGCAGTCCAGACACATCAACACACTAAAAAACCCAAACTATTGTTATTGATTCTGACAGCAATCCCACAGGGCAGAGTAGAATGGCTCCCATAGATTTTGTGAATCTTTACAGAAGAACTATTACAGTCATTATAAGTACTGCAAAGAGACCTCAAAATAAAAGAAAGTCTGTTTTAACTCCTGATTGGTTATTTCATCCTACAAGATTATCCACTAGGACGGTAAAACAATTAAACTCCTTGATGATTATAGCTTTGCTACAAGTTTAAACTGATTCAATGGCAGTGGGAATTTTCTCCTTAAGTGGTTGTGAATTGCCAAGAGGTTGGAAGCATTTATCCTAAGTTACTTAGAAGAGCACCTGTAATAACTAAAAAAAAAATTTTTCCCCAACTATGGGGTACAAAAGTTGAAGCTTTGCATTTATTAGTTTTTTTAAAAAAACTGATGATCAGGTTAAATACCGTACATTTCCACTAAAGGTATCCATTTATGATCACAGATGAGAACTACATAGGCATTAAGGATAAGTGTGAAAGTCTCATGCTGTTTCTTTACTAGCCAAATGCTTAATAAGTTTCTGGACCACTTCTACAAAGTAGCAGTAACATTCCAACTTACTTCACATCCGTCATTCCTATATTCCTTTCTCTTTAGGCACAATTGAGAGAGAGATTATGCTTGGAAAAGTGGAGGGTCAGCAAAAGATAGGAAGAACCTAGAGATGGACTGACATGGTTGACTATAGCAAAATACTCAAGTGTTGTAAATGAGGATGGCACAGGATAGGGTAGGGCTCAGATATGTTGTTCCAACGGTCACTATCAGTAGTACTCAACTTGATGGCACCTAGTAACAGCAACTAGGTAATGGCAAATAGAACCAATGGTCAACTGGAACTAATCATACCTTTCTAAAAATTCCCTCTCCCTCTTAGCATACTGTTTTAAAAGATTATTATTATTATTATTATCATCACACTGCATTAAGCCACTGTTAATTATGAGAACAGAGATCCTGATTTATTCCTCTGCTTACCTGAGCACCCAGGCTATTAAATAGATTGTCTGGTATTAACTTTGTCAGCTAACCTCAACACTTTTGATTCCTCTGTTTCATCATCTTAGAATATAAATATACTGTTATAATATACTTACATACCTATAGATGAATTATTTCAAGTATCAGACTAAAGTATTGTTAACTCCAACTATCTCCCCACTCAAACCAAATGAAAAAAATCTTAGCTCAGCTAAACCCTTAAAGATATGTAAGCTGTATTTCTTTCACTTTCTAGGCTTATACTTGCTTTTGGCACATCTAGTCTTCTGTGAGGGAGCTCTGGTGGCTTAATATTTAGGGAGCTGCATTGCTAACTGAAAGACAGTGCCTGTCTATTGGTCTATGTCCACCAGCTGCTCCTCAGGAGAAAGATGGATAATCTCTTTCAACTCATAGCTTCCCATCAACCTGCTGGAGCTGAATTGGTTCCAACTTGAAAACAATGAGTAAAGGAGACTCTGTAGCTCAAATACAAAGAATCTGTCTCTCTCACATCAGGTCAAATCTTAAACTGAAGATTTAAGAGTCTCAGTCTCCAGAAAGTGTTTCTTGAAACCCCACTCATTTGTTGGTATATCCTAACTTTTAAAATGTGTTGCAATAGTCTTCTACTACTATTCTCTTCATTTCCTGAAGTCAAACTAGAATGTCCAATGTTTGTTGAACTCAACTCAAATAGCATCTGAATCTTCATTTTTCCCCTTTTGCCCTATTCATCCATTTCCCCCCTGAATGTTGTCAACACACTGAAGAACCAAAAATTTTGTAGAATAGCATCAAAGATCTTTAATACTACTTTGCAAATTAAATGGGCATTCTCAATTTATGTGCTGTTGAACTGCCTGTAACCCATAGTGACCCTATGTACAGCAGCTCTGAAGCCTGCCCTGTTCTGAGCCAGTCTCACTGACTCCAACACACTTAGCCCGATGCCCCAGTTACTCTACCAATCCATCTCACCCAGGGTCTTCCTCTCCTGCATTGTCCCTCCCCCCTTCTGAGCATAATGTTTTTCTCCAAGGACCAGTTTTAAGCATTGCATTTTTCAACTAAGGGTAGTTATTTTCCATTTTAGAAGCCAGATGTATCAACCTACATAGAACAATTCATATAGAATGCAGAGAGGCTCAGATACATTAATGTTGTAAGGTTGATGGCACAAACGTCCCATAAAAATAAACCCCTCCCCCATTTTTTCCTCTTTTCATGAATGGCTAGACTTTACCAGTTCAATTCAATGTTGTTTGCTTTATAGATGATAACCTGCACTTTGCCCATCAGTACCACTTGAAGATGTTGACTCTCAAATTGTGCAATCACTTTGGAAAATTTTGGCAGGTATGAAAAATGCTAAGCAATGATCTTTGTTGTAGGTTCCACTGAGTTCATTCTGACTCATAGAAATACTAAGTGCAACAGAGTAAAACTTTTCCACTCAAAATGAAGCAAGCACACAGATTTGTAGATCAATGCTCATATCAATATTGTTCATATAATCAAAAAGTGAAAACAGCTCAAATGTTCAATTGATAGGTAAATAAAATGTGGTAATGGGCATTTTAATATAAACAAAATAATTTTGTCATTAAGTTGATTCTGACTCACAGTGACCCTACAAGACAGAATGATTTAACATTTCTGTGAAAACGTCATAAACTTGTACACTTTAGAGGAATGAATTTTATGGTATGTGAAGAAATGTTGATTCTCAGTCTGAGTGGTATTTATTCAATCAAAATCTGCACATACGATTTCTCAGGTAACAAAGACACTCAAGTCTGAGAACCGATCTGTAAGAAGTAAGGTCAAAATTATTTCTCTGGTTCATTATTCATGAACATTAACATGATTTCACTAGAACTGTCCCCTCACACCTTGTCACAATTGCTTAAGAAACACAATCAGCCACTTTTCATGCTAGTTTGATAACCTCTTGATGATTTTTGCTTATAAGATTTGCAAAGTCTGAGTGCTGGGTAGAATCTGCAGAGTACAGCCTTATATTTTATGCTTTAACAATGTTATGTATGAGGTATTTTTACTTTTATACACTATCAGCTTTGAAAAGGTGGCAGTAACATATACATATATGGCGATCCAAGAAAATATAGAACATAAAGGAAAATGAGGCAAAAAAGAAAAAACCCCTCACTCATTCAGAAAATGTTTTATTAAAGTTAAAATCAGGTTTACATTAAGTATAAAACAACATGGGATAAGGTGCAGAGGCTGCAAATAAACATATGCATTTAACAAGAAGTAAATTACCTACCTGGGGTTCTCAGAGCATTTTCCTTTACTTCTGCACAGATCAGTATCTTTTTTTTTTTTAAAGAAACCTAGGAAAAGGTCCAGTAGTCATATTTTTTCCTCATAATTTTGTGGCTAACAACTCAAAGCACAAAACCTAGATACATTCTATTATGAATGTAGGATATTTATTAGCACTTGATATAAATTGTGTTGTTATATGCCACTGAGTTAGAACCGTGCCATAGCTGCCCTCTACTGGGGTTTCAGGGACAGTAAGTTGTATAAGAGGAAACTACTCATCTTCTCTTCTACAAATAAACATTATACTCTAAGTAAGAGTACACGCTATAGAATCTGCCTGCCTGGTCTCAAATATTTGTTTTAGATCACAGTTGTATGAACTTGCCCAAGTTAGTACCTACCTCATAGGATAGTTATGACTGTCAAAATACCACAGGTAAGGTGCTTAGTTTCTTAGCATATAAGTGTTATAAAATTTTTGTCTTATATACAGGATCTATTAAATACAATTTTTCATATGCAAATTATCACACTAGAGTGGTTAGTGGTTTGATAATGGGTAAGTATTAATCTCCTTTTAATTTTTTGTTTACCTAAACTCGAATTCTGTATTGTCATGATATATGCATGCCATGAGGCCAAGAACCATGCTGCTAGTCTTTGTACCCTAGGGGATGGGACATTGTACAGCACATTGTTGTTGGCATTATGCTGCTGTTATGTGTCAAGTGGAAAACAAAGCACAGCTGATCCTCCAGCGGGTTTGCAGAGGCTATAGAACACAAAGGAGGAGACTGGCCATCTCTCTTCCACAAAGCCGCTAGTGGATCTGAACTGTGTAATTCTGAGTTGAAACACAGCTCCTTACCACTAGGCCACCAACGCATAGTACATAGGTATGTAGTATCGTGGAATAATTTAACCCTATTAATTTTTGAACTATATAAAAAACTAATAGAGGTAGATATTAAAAGAGACCTATATATGAAGACACAAATTTGGCTCTTCTTATTTGACAATGTTTTTAAATATGAATATATTCTGGCAGAACCTATGAAACATTTAAAAGAGTTTTCACATAGCTCCTACGGGGGATAAAAGCAAAGTAAAACAATTTTTTTAAGGGTGCAGGAGATCAGTTTAAATAGGAAAATAAAAATGATACTCTATACATTTTAATGCCAAGTCTGGCTTAATTGTTAAGTTTCATGTTGATTATAGTAACTATTTTCTCTGTAAGAACCAATGAGGACAAGACGTAAATTCAGTCCATCTTTACTAATGTGGAACAAATGGTTTTAAAACACCTAATAGTATCTTTCCTCAAAGGAGGTATCTCACTTACCTTTTCAGTTTATTTCCTAAAAACATTAAAAACAGATGTGAGGCTTAGCTGGTAATTTCCACGAACTCAGTTCTTTTCCTCTGACTGTAGTGAAGCGGACACGACAAAGCAGGTTTGGGAATGCTAGAAATGAATTCCTACTTCCCTTTGCATTCTTCAGATCTCCCTCAAATTTCTGCATTGGCACACTTCCATTTCAGCATCAGTCACGAAATCTTGAAGGTCAGACACAGTAAACAGGGAAGGACATAAAATTAAATGATATGGGTGTAGTTTTGAGCCTCACAACTTTAATAGGAATGAGACATATTTTAAAGTATGTGAAAATGAGTAGACAAAACAAAGCAAGACTGGGAATGCTAGAAATGAATTCCTACTTCCCCTTGCATTCTTTAGCTCTCATTTCTCCCCAGATTTCTGCACTGGCATGCTTCCATTTTAGCATCAGTTATGAAATCTTAAAGATCTGAAATAGTAAAAAAGGAAGGACATAAAAAAAGGCGATCTGGGTAGTTTTGAATTTCACAATTTTACCAGGAATGAGCGATTCCTAAAGTATGAAAGTTAATGACATTATTATTATTAAAAATTACTCTTAAGTTACAGGAATTAGTTCGCACAGTAGTCTGAAATCATTTTGTCTGTTCTTTCTACAAATGCTGATTGTAAAAATTACCTCTGAAGACCAAACACAAAAGTTGGTCAATGTACTGTGCATTTGCATCCTTTATTTTTCTTTTTTTATTATTAATTTCAATGAAAATTTACAGAGACTTTGGATTTCCATTCATTCATTGTTGCACTTTTCTCCCCTCCCATCCTTTATTTATTTTGCATTATCAATGTGTAAAGGATAAGTAATTCTAAGGGAACTAAAAAATATTGTTCCAAATTATTTTGCCAAGCAAACTTGAAATCGGTAATATATTTACATGCCAGTCAAGTCAGAAAAGGAAATTAATAATATCTGATTGTAATTCATATAAGGTTTAAATTTAAAAGGTAAGATGTATTCCATTATACTGCTTTCTTAGTTATAGGAAATTAGCTTTAAAAACTTGAGAGGAGAAAAATATTTAATAATTTCATCTAGAATTAACACTGAGACTTTTTTTTGCTTTTAAAATGAAAATCTAAAAAACAAAATTTTGTAGACCTCAAGTAGTTAGCAAACAAAATTAATTTTCTTTGCTCCCTATAAATCATTCAACAGACTTACTGTATTTATTGAAGGAAATGTCAACTTCCTACACTCCTAAGTGACAGTATTAGATCACTACATTGGAGATGAAAAATGAGTTAAGTAGAAAAGAATTCAGAGGCTGACAAAACTTGCTCTTTAGGGAAAGGGAAGAAGCTTTTGATATTATTTAAGAGTGTGAGCATTCTGACCATATCATCAGGCAGTTATCCTTGCTGAATGATCCTGGAATCCAAATGATACATTCTTCCTCAATGGGTTTATTCCATCATTGGGTCAGAAGCAGTCCACACTGGAGACCATTTTAAAAAAAAAAAGCACTTTGCAATAACCATTATATGTGTTAGCAGCTAGAAAGGCAAAACAAAAGTTAGCATATAAAACTATTTTTAGGTACAAGGGTAGAATACTAATCCATCAACTATAAACATACTAACTCACTCAAAAATCTCTAAGTAAAACAGAAATAAAAACCTAACAAACACATCTAGGCTTAAGAAGCTGAGGCTTAAAACAAAATCCTCAAAATGCCTGTTAATTTAAAACAGTCTAGGTAATCTTCCTCTCTGTAACTTCAATATTCAAGCTAGGTGTCTAGAAGAACAAAGATAGTTTTGTCATGGCTTAGTGTTCATTAAACAGAAGAGTAAAGTTACTGATACTACCCAGTTAAGGATTAAACTAATATTCTTTCTAGCCCAGAAAAGAAAAATCTATGGGAGGAAAAAATTAGAGCAATAGTTGTTCCTAAGTGCCAAAGAGACCATCTACTCTTCACTTTACAAAGAACAGCAATATTAAATTAAAAAAGATGAATAAAATAATTGCATTTAGGATGACCTGTGGTGGGGGGAAGATTATATCAAATTGGAGAAGAATCTGTGCAAATGCGAGGCTCAATGTTTCTTCTCTTGGTGGACATCACATTCAAAGAAGTATGTACAGACTTCTTTCAAAGCAGACACTTTTTAAAGCCAATCAGTAGGGCAGGACATCTATGTTAAACTGGCATTTGGAAATGAGGCAAAAATAAAATGTTATTTACATGCATCTCGGATTAGGTGGCTTAATCCAAGAGACTAGAGGCTGGCAATAAAGATCCTTCTGCTCTTGTTGTGTGTCATAAAGTCAAAACCAACTCATAGCGGGTTCTCCAATAGGTTTTCAGAGGCGGAAAATTGCATGGAAGACTGCCCATCCTTCTCCCTCAAAGCAGCTGTGGATTTGAACCACATTCCTTTGGGATTGCAGCACAGCTTCACTAGGCCACAAAAGCTCCTATTCTGCTCTTAGGTACGCAAATAATTCTAAATTTCAAGATTCTTATTTTGAAACGGACAATAGCTGTATTTTTCTGGTTTATAACAAATCCAACTACTATTTCCATGATTCTTTAAAGAGGACACTCCCTCCCAGTATGGGGTTTCTCTGAACAAAGAAGTCAATAAACAAAGGAATAAATGAAAATGGTACCCACAAGAGAGAAATTCCTGCAGTATTATTTCATCAGAAACACTTTTTACATTACAAATTACTATCTACTAATGTTTAGTTATGAAAAGTGAACTATATCAGAAAGAAAAAAAGAAATTGTAAGCATTCATTCCATTTCCTCCATATATTTATACTTTCCTGACAATTTAAGGCCATTAAAATGACCCTCTAAACCTACAACCAGGAGAAAACAAAATAGGTGAATGGGAACTTGTAAGAGTCAAATCTCTATGCACATCACAAAATTTCTCCAACAGGGTAAGAAGAAATCTCACAAAGAAAAAAATATTTTAGCAATCACTTATCTGATAAGGGAATTATAGCTAAAATTTATAGAATATTCTAGCACCTCAACAAGAAAAAACTTTACCAAAGACATTCAAATAGCAAACAGACACATGAAGAAATATTCAAAACCCCTAGTTATCAGAGAGATGCAAATCAAAACAACTATATTATCCCACCCCAGAAACAACAGCAAAGTTCAACAGGCCAGCAAACAACAAATGCTGGTGAGGTTGTGGAGAAATTGGAACTCTTATTCACTGCTGGTAGGAATGCAAAATTGTACAGCCACTATGAAAAGCAATCTGGAGATTTCTCAAACAGTTGGAAACAGAAATGCCATTTGACCCAGCACTTCTACTGGGAATGTTAAAGAAACCAGAGCCACGACTCAAACAGATGTATGCACACCCATATTTATTGCTGTGTTATTCACAACAGCAAAGAGATGGAAGCAACTCAAGTGTCCAACAACAAACAAATGGATAGAAAAACTATGGTATATTGACACAATTAAAATGCTACACAGCATTGAAAAACAATAAACATAAAACTTTACGCAACATGGGGGAGCTTGGAGGACATGCTGAGTCAAATATCTGTCACAACAGGACAAACACTACAGAATACCACTATTCTGTAATAGAACAACCATGGGAGGTAGGTTGGAGAGAATGCAAAAGGAGTGGAAAGATAATGAATAGTGCTTTAACTATCTGAATGGAATATATGATCAGGTATATATGTATAACAACAATCAGGAACAAGGGGTGCATTGCATGAAGGGTTGGGAGGAGAGAAATGTTCAACAACAACAAAATCCTTAAAAAGATTTAACCTATCTGCTAGCTAACAAGGATCAGATTATTTATAGAGATTCTTCCTTTGGAGGTGCTGTTGCTTTTAGACCAAAGATTATCAAGGCTGTTATAGAGAATTTCTGCTATTTGAATATGTAACTGCTGTGCATTCATGCCTTCCTTCCTTATCAATCATGTTCACCAGCAGATTGCTAAGACAACAAAATCAATGGAGGCTATTTTTGAGAAGAGTGACTCCACCATCCCTTGTTGTTGTCATTGCATACTGTTGAGCTGGAACTGACTCACAGCTGACTTTCAGCAGGTTTTTCAGAGGCAGTACCCATCCTTCTCCCAGAGAACAGCTGGTGGGTTTGAACCAAGTGCCTTTGGGATTGCAGCACAGCTTCTTAGCACTAGGCCACCAGAGCTCTCTACCGTTAGGTAGAAATACAAGAGCAATGACTAGGATTGTTGCATTTCCAGGGACCAAATGATGTACATTTCAAGCCAAATTTTCAAATGGAACTTTATAAACTTTATAAAGTATGCTAAAGGAAAGCAGCAGTAGTGATTGTACAAATCTGTGTGTTACTTTCAAAGGTAAATGGCCATAATATTTCCAAATATTCATGAAGACTGCCAGGGCAAGTTACAGCCAAACTTGTATTATTTACATTCTATCTTTGCTCTATGAAATAGGTAAATTCCTAAAAAAAAAAACACACCACCAAAACATACTGAATAAGCATGGTACTTTTGTGTACCAGGAGATAAACTTCTGACAACAAATTAGAAATGGCTTATTATCTTTATTGCTAATTGTTCAGCTGCAACCTTCATTGTCCCTCCATCAGTTTTGTTGTTCTCTTCCCACTAAAAATAAAGTTATCAACATACTAATAATTTCACTTGATACCTTGGTTAGTCAATGTATCTTCCTAACTTGGGATATTATAAATAAGGGATATAAAGTGAAAATTTTTAACATATTGATTTAAAACTTTCCTAGATTGCAAATTATGAGCTATCAAGAGAAGTAGAAAAAGAATGCTTATTACTTTATGTAGAATTTCATGGTTTCATTGACTTTTTGAAAGAAACCAGGGAGTTTCAATCATAGAACAGACCATTCTATTTCAAGAGAACTGAAGTTACATAAATTTTCCTTTTTTAAAAAAAATATGGAATGCTTCACGAATTTGCATGTCATCCCTGTGCAGGGGCCATGCTAATCTTATCTGTATTGTTCCAATTTTAGTATTTGTGCTAAATACTTAAATTTCTTAAGTAATCAAAGTTAAAATATACTGCAGATATACAATTTTCAATAAAAACTTGTTTGACAAATAAATGTTCTTTTTGGCATCATTAAATTGGCCATAAAATAAATATGTGGTATATCTTGGGGTACAGTAGAAGGATCAATGGGAAAGAGAATTACAGAACATTAGAATACAGCACAAACTGTATTAACGATTAAATAAGAAAGCAATAATTTACACGCACACAAAAATAATAAAAAATAAAATAAATTTTAAAAAAAAGAAAGCAATAATTACGCACTGTAAACCTCCACTTAAACCACAACTGGGGGGAAAGAAATGGAAAAGAACTTTTAAGCAGACAAAGGAATAAGTAATTTTGAAAGGTTTCTAGGTCTTTAACTTGTAGTCATAGAAAAGAATCTACAAGGACATGTAGGATTCACCTCTGAACACTTGCCTCAGGTTATGAATTAGTAAGAAAGAATTTAGGTAGGAAGTAGCAGTAAGGTCTGACTCTAGTAAACCCAAAGTATGCTTTAGATGGGGCTTTGCTGTCTCTAAGTAATCAAGTCTTCTACATGAAATTTCAGACAAGAGTTCTGCATAAAATTTCAGACAAGAGGTAATATATTACACATAAATGGCATACATACAATATACAGGTTTTGCAAACCAGTAACCACTCGTGTTGCATTTATGTGGGTTCACTATATGCAATAAGATCCTATGTATTCCTAAAGTCACATGACACCACCTTTTTCAAACGTAAAGATTCAGAAAATTGATGCTACATTTTTTTGTGCAAATAAGAGAGTACCAAGAGAGTCATAACTGTTTTGGTTTAACCTATACCCTTAAGATAGTTTAGAAAGAACTTTCTAATATAGCAGGTATGCAACTAAACAAGGGAAAAAATTATACATACAATGTTACACATATTTTACCTATGTCCTTTTAAAAATCTGAGTGGTCCAATACATGCTAGGAGGAAAAGATCAAAATTAGTATTAACACAATGACTTCCAGTTAATACTGAAAGTAAAAATAAAATAAAATTAACTTATGTGACTGTATGAGAAACCCTGAAGACACTAAAATCAAACTGTATTACTTACCAATCCTTAGACCATCTCCTGACACTCAAGACAAAATGTCAAAGATCTAATACATATTACTGAATGGGAAGACTAAACAACATAATCCAAAATAAGAGTCTTGAAGACAAGGCACAAGGCAATGAAGTATAATTTTCTTATAAGAAAATCTAAATTTATTAATCAATTTAAAAAATTATTTTTTCCTCCTGAGAATGCTGAAATTTTTAGAAAAGCAAAAAAAAAAATTATGTAAAAATTAAAACCATAAATACTGGGGGCATCCAACACAGAATATAGGTAGGTAGAGGATGGGGATGGCGAAGATAAACACCAATATTTAAACAAAAACCTACAAAATTAAAATTCTTTCTCTAATGCTATTATTTAAATAAAGTTAAACCTCCCTATAGTAGAGACTTCATCTGCCAATTCAAATTGTATTATCAAAACTGACTCCAACTACACTAAGAGAACTCACTCAGTCCCATAGGACAAATACTATATAAGACCATTATTGTAGAACATGTATGAGGATGCAAGAGGGGAGAGGTGTGAGCAGAGGGGTGAGGATGGAAGAGGGGATGGAGGTGTTTAATCATAAGGTCGCACAATCTGATGGGTGGAAGGAGAGGTGGGTAAAGGAAATGGGAAAGACCTGGTGTGAAAAACAATGTATATGAACTTTTTAAGTAAACCAGCATAAAATATTTAAAAAAAATAAATAAAATGGGCTCAACTGTGTCAGAGATGATGAGGATGACACAGGATAGAACAGGGTTCAGATCTGTTGTTCACAGGGTTGCTATGAGTCATACTTGACCTAACATCACTAATAATACATAGAAGTAAAATCTTGTTAAAAACTACTAAAAAAAATAGCTCAAGCAATACATCTACAGGAAACTAAACCTGGATTCAGAAGAGGTGGGGAGTGAGGGATATATCACTACTGAGGTCATATGGATCTTGACTGAAAGCAAAGAATACCAGAAGATCCTTCCTTATTTACTATGTGAAGGCATTCAAAGACATGGATCATAATAAATTATGGATAGTAGTTATTAAAATAGGAATTTCTGAACACTTAACTATGCTAATTTGAAAACAGTACATGGGTCAAGATTTTTAAACAGAATAAGGGGAGAGTGCATGGTTAAAAATCAGAAAGGGTGTTTACCTACTAGCATTGTATCCTTTCATCTTACCTACTCTATTTAATTTGTAGGATAAGCAAATAATTCAAAAAAGTGGACTATATGAAGAGTGGGGGTCAGTATTGGCAGAACACTTAGCAACCTATGTTATGAAGATTATACAATCTTATTTGCAGAAAGTCACAAAGACTTGAAGAGCTTCAGCCATCAATATGGACTACTATTTAGCATCAAGAAAACAAAAATCCTCACTATAAAAATAGGGAACTCTGGTGGTTGAGAAGATGCTGCACTGAAATCCCGAAGGCATGCAGTTCAAATCCACCAGCTGATCTGCAGAAGGATGGGCAATCTGTTACTGTCTCCAAAAACTTGCTGGAGGGTCTGTGTGAGTAGATTCGGACTTGATGCTACACAACAGGCATCAGCACAATAGATAAGACTGAAGTTGCAAAAAAGTTCATTTTACTGGGGTGCACAATCAACACCCAAAGTAGCAGTAGTGAAGAGAAATCAATGTGTTGCACTGGGAAAATCTACTAAGGACCTTTCTTTCCAAAGTCCTAAAAAGCAATGTTGTCAGTTTAAAGACTAGGGTACACCTTATCCAAACCAGAGTATTTTTAGTTGCTTCTCTTGCATCTCAAAGTTGGACAATGAATAAGGAAGACTAAAGAAGGAAGAACTGGTACCATTAAATTACCATGTTGATGAGGAGGACTGAACATTACCATGGAAAGCCAGAACAACTCTGTCTTGGGTAAAGTGTAGCCAGAGTGCTCCTTAGAAGAAAAAAAAACCTGTCTCACTTTTCCATTGTGTCAGAAAGATCCAGTCCTCAGAGATACTATGCTTGGAAAGGTGAAAGGTGGAGAGGAAGACCCACAGGTGACAGATCAACACATTGACTGCAACAATGGCTTAAAAACGGGATAGACTGTAAGGATGGTGTAGCATGAGGCAAGGTCTCAATCTGTTATATATAGGGTCATTATGAGTCAACTCAATGGTACGAAAATGTTTTGTCTTAACTGCTGCTTCCAATTTATGTAACCCACAATCAAATTTCCAAGGCTATATACCTTTATGGGAGATTACCCATTCTTCTTCCTTGGAGTGACTGGTGAATCCAAACTGCTGACCTAGAAGTCTGATATATTAGCACTATGCTACCAGGGCTCCTTGCTATCCATCAGAGAGCTGGACAATGACCAAAGATTCACTCTGAGTTGTGGTGCTGGAGCAGAGTACTGACTATACCATGGACTGTCAAGATAATAGGTTTATTCAATAGAGAGTGAAACCAGGCTACTCCTTGGAGGCAAAGATGTTGCTCCATCTCGCATACTCTGGGCATGTGGCCAGGAAGGGTCAGTCCCTGGAGAGAATCATGATGTTTGGAAGGAAGGAGACACAGCGCAGGAGTGGAAGAGTCTGGATGAGATGGGATTGACACAGTAAATGGGATAATGGGAGTAGGTGTATTGGAGACAGTGAGACTGTCTCAGGATAGAGCAGAGTTCAGAGCTATTATACAGGGTCACTAAGAGTCATATGTGACTCAATGACACATAACTCAAGAGTTGTGAAAATTAAACAAACAGCACTTGGTTTTATGTTTCTGGTATTCTGCAGTCAATGAATGGAAGCTATTTCCAATAATGTGTTTCTATGAGGGCAGAAGACTGAACTAGACCAGTATCAAAGTCAGGTCTCAAAATGTCAAGAAGCCTTTTCCAAGTGCAACAATGAATGAATGGAAACCCAAAATCTCTGTAAATGTTTATGAAAATTAATAAAATATAGGAAAAACAAACAAACAAACAAAAAATTTAAAAAAAAGAAGCCTTTTCCATTGAATTTTTAATTCCCTAGGAAATGAAATATAGCCCACAGGCACTTTGAAAAGACTAAGTTTACTACCATGATTGAAGCAAATAAATCTTCAAAATAATTTAACAGATAGTATGAACATATATAGAGATGTACTACAAGAACATCAGTCCCTTTGCTTTCAGAAAATATAACAGTATGTGACAATGTTTCTGCTTATGCAATTTTTAGGCACAGGCAAGGGTTAGCTTAAAAATAGTTTTTCTTCTACCTTTCATTGTGTGAATTCTTATAAAGTATAATTGAAAATGGTGAAGCAAGACTGCTCTACAATCATCAAAAGCAACAAAGGTTCTAAAGCTTCCTTTGAAACATTAGGTTTAGTTCAAAAGTTACCTGCATATCCTCAAATCCAACTGGCTAATTTACAACCGAAATATTTTATTATTCACTTATTTTTAAGTAATGTTTATCTCAAATTATATAGTGATTCCGATTGTTCACTAATAATATGTTCTTGTTATTCTATGAATGTCATATTCCAATCCAGGTCTCTTAGGAAAATGGAAAACAGTCTCTAAAATAACTGCTAGAAAGTAACAGATTAAAAGCAAAGTGGGCAATGGTTTTCTAATTACCACCAGTAGAAAGGAAAAGAAACAAGTTTTTTTTAAGAAAAGACAGAATGTCAATTAAGACATATCTAAAAGTTCAATAATTTAGACTTGATACTGTAACAGGAACACTGGTATTTGTGGTAATTATGACAATTGTATAGGACGGTCAGGGGAAGAGATTAGGCAGGATAATTAAGAAGGTGGTAATACTCTTATTAGAAGGCTAAAAGGGACAACCTCAAGGTACCTCACAAATGACTAACAAAAAAAATACTGGACAAAAATTAGAATGATTTAACTGAAAATCCAGCAGGAAAAAAAAAATTAAGACTTCAGTGTGTGACTGGGACACTTGATGAAGAGCTTCCCAAACACATTTATTCTTTCATGGCTATGCCAATAAAATTTTGTTCTTTGCCACATGCTCTTCCTTGAATCACCAAAGTATATAATGGCCAGGAACACAGGAACAGGAATACAGAGAAACTGTTTACAAAAGGAATAAATGCTGGTAACTGTTTCTCAGTAGTATTAAATTTCTTATGATCTGTAGATACATATGGCTGACCACTGGAGTTGAGTTACAAAACCCATGTGAATGAAGTTTTTTAGAAGACACAGAAAAGGGGCCTTACAGTGACAGGGGACTCCATTAACACATTGGCTTCAACTAACTCTTTAAATATGAAATGATGGATTTCTTAGGTAAACACTTGACAGCAGCCAAACATGTCAACCATGTCAACACTGAGGCACATGAGAAGACTCTGAAATTCAATTTCTGAAAAACTTGCCACTTAAAACTATGAAGCACAGTTCTACTTGTCCCTTGGGCTGCCTGGAGTCACTCAATTTGTCAGAGTTTAACTGTTAGCCTGAATGTACAGTAACTGGTAGCATTTTTAAAATTGCATATGTATCAGTATTGAAAGTGATAAGTAGAATTAGAGCAAGTCTGGCTTTAATTAAAACCTCCCAGAGGTTGCAAACTAAGTTCTAGTTCTGATATCATTAGTTGGTTAATTGCAATCAGAGAACAGACTTTTCCAACCAACCAGGATAATATTCATTTTTGCTTCTGCATATCATGATAGACATCTTCCAAGAATCGAAGCTGACTGTAAAACTAAAGTTACAGTTCTGCTTTATCATTATCCTTGTCAATCAGGACTAATTTGTTTTAAAAACAGAAACCAACACTACATACAGCCATGCTTATGTACGCACACTCATGACTCTCCTGCAGTCATTTGAAAGCAAAAAAGCCACATAAGGTAAAACACTAGGGCAAATAAATGTTCAAAGAGATTAACTTTTACCTTCAAAGAACAAGAACTCCAATCTGGAAAGAAAAAGTTAAGATGACAAAATTGAGTCCCATATAAAATCATAATAGTTGCAGGATACAACATGATTTTATAAAAAATATTAAAATCTTCAAACATTCTTAACTCAAAAACTGTAAAACCGGTGAAATCTGAAACCACAAGGTAGTTTATAAAACTTCTGATGGAAATTATGAGTATGAAAAATGTTGAAGAGCAATAAACAGATTTTATGAAATCAGCAGAGGTCACATGAGTACAGAGAATAATGATTGTGTATTTATAAAAAGGGAAATTCTGAGCTATGCCATAATTATCATTAATTGAAATGATACATAAGAATTCTTAATGCCTTTATATCAAACTAGTTCTTGGCCCCGACTACCAAGGTGGGGTAAACCACTATGAACATTCTACAGTTATTCACACTTCTTAAAAAATTTCATGACCTTTACCTAATAAGACTATACATTGCTACCCTTAGGTGACGTGGAGCTGACTATGGCTCCAAGTGAACCTATGAACTAAAGACCTGAAAGCAGTATGCAGGGTAACTGAAATGTGATGTCTGGTATCAGGTTCACCTAGGTTCAGAATCATTTGTAACTGGGAGGTCATGGACCATATAAGAGTTTTCATATTCAATTTTATTTCACAGGGTTAGTGAGGTTTAATTAAGTTAACATAAGGTACTTAAGACAGTAATTATTCTTCTTCTGTCATGTATGTTTGAGGCTGAAATAAAAACAATGTGTTATCCTTCTGTTCAAGCTGAGTTCTTTTAAGAACAGTAAAACGTTTATGGGTGAAAAATTTAAATGGTGAGGTGAAAAGCTGTAAGCTCATTAGGCTAACTCATGTGTTCTTACATATGACTTTCAATTTTTCATGACTAGGAGGTATTATCATCTATCATTTCTTAAGAAATTATCTAAACAGCCTCTGTCAGATTAATTCTTCACTATCACTGGGAGGAAAAATATACAGTAGACACTAGATCAACCAATTTCCTAAGTCATAATGGAGAATAAAGCAACTTGACCTCAGAAAGTATATCGTTACAGGATACATGAAGTGGTGAACATTTTTTCACTACATTTATTCATTTTAACCAGAAACATTTATATGTGTTTTTAACTTACACCAACATTAAGTTTTCAGTCATGGAAAAAGTGGTAAAGTAAAAAAATACTCCTTTCCTTCAGAGTGGTACTGTACTCAGCCACCCCAGCTTAACAGTTTCTACATTTTCTCTGACAAAATGTTGAATTGTACAGGGGGGGAAAAAATCTTTGTAATATTCAATGGCCATACTAAGCTTAAATAGTTACCAAAACCAGATAAATTTTATAACTCTTTCCTGATGGCTTAAGAGTAATCGGATACACACTATTCATGAATAATCTTTAATTTTTATTTTTAATCAAAGTTTACAAAAAAGTTAGATCTCCATTCATTCATTGTTGCACATTTTCTTCCCTACCTCATCAATTCACTTTTTAAAAAAATACATATATATATATATATATATATATTCCGAATCCACCAGATGCTCTGCTGGAGGAGGGACAATCTCCTCCTGTACCAGTCAGATCCGATTTGACAGTACACACACACAAAAAATTTTTAAAGCTATATATTTATTCACTGTTGCATAATTTCTTCCTTCCCCTCCCACTCTTGGGTAATCTTCAAACAATTTTATTAGGAATAAGGAACATTTCCTAAACTTTTAATGACATTCTATTAGATATACGATTATTATTTTTATTTACAAATCTTTAAGTTACCTCATGTAACCCTGTAACCATTATGCATTTTTAGAACAATGATTATGACTATTTTTTATTTCTCTTAGGGAGTGGAAAAAGGATGGACACATGAATGTATGACATATCAGTTATCAATGTTAGGTAAAAAATAAGACTTCTAGCCAATTATTAAGAATAATTTGTTAAGAATGTATGTGATCAATCCAGAGATATCCTTACAGGAAAAGACTGTTCATCTTCTGAAGCAGCTGGTGTACTAAAACCGCAGACCTTTCATTCAACAGTCCCACTATACCAATCAGAATTTGCTTTATGAAAATTCTGTTAAGGTAGCTAGTTTTCTGAGGACTGATCTTAGTTCTTTATAAACTGATCTAACTCTTCAGCCATGGTTTAGTAACAACACTTCAGCTCTTCTCTAATGTAGAATCACAATTATTACAATCATGGAGACATTAAAGTCAGCATTAGAAAATTATGGATTCTATTCTGAAATATCTAACCACTTCAGTAATGAACTAAAATAGAATTTAAAGGTTAATGAACTAAAATAGAATTTAAAGGTTTATTAGTCTTTTTTTTTCTTGGTGTCTAAAAGAAAAGCAGTTATTTACCTATATGGTTTTCTACAAAGCAGAATTTTTTTCATGATGTAGAAAAAAAATCCAAAAATACCGTGAATAACCTAAACCCATTATTATTATTCTAGTTTTAAAAAATATTTTAAGACCACAATTTCCAGTTTTATCAGTTAATATAACATTCTCTGAAGATGCACAAGGAGGTCCTCCACAACATCAATTTCAGGGCTGAGTATTTTCAGGGTTTATGTCTAATTTTGTATCATGCACACATATATACACACACTCAGGTCTGAGTAATGAAGCCCTTTAATGAACTACCTCTTCCCCCATGCCCTTGAAATAAGCAGGACACTAAACAATGGATGATGATAAAGTATTAACAGTTTACTGAGGAACCAGAATATGAAAAGCAAACTACTAAGTACAAGCTTACTAGAAGAAAAGAAATAATAAGAGACTGGAGCAAAAGTGAAATAGAGATAAGAAAAACAAAATATTAAGATGAAAAACTGATGCTTCTGTTTGTAAAAGATTAATAAAATCAACAACTCTGCACTGCAATCCCAGAGGAACATGGTTCAAATCCACCAGATGCTCTGCTGAAGGAGGGACAATCTCCTCCTGTACCAGTAAGATATAATTTGGCGACACACACAAATTACAATAAAATAAAAAATTAATAAATTTTTTAAAATTTCATTTAAAAAATTAAAAAATCAACAACTCCTTGATTAAATGACAAAGAAAAATGCAAATATTTAAAACTTAAATATCACAGAAATAAATTAGGAGAAAACAAAATTGGGGTAATATCTCACAAAAATAAAATGATGAGAAAACAAAATCCTTGAAACATACTCATCCCCTACATTGACTCAGAAATAAGGGATTTCAACAGATCCATTAACAAGGGACGATTATCTGTAATTAAAAACTCCTTAAACGACAAAATAATATCCATTATGCAGATACACTCTTGCTTGCTGAAAGTCAAGAGGATTTGAAGCACTTGTTGCAGAATCAAGGAATGCCTTCAGTATGGATTGCATCTCAGTATCACAAAAACCAAGATTCTTACCACTGGACCAATAGGCAACATCAAGATGGATGAAGAGATTCAAACTGTCAACAACTTTATCTTACTTGGATCTACAATTAACACTATCAAGAGTCAGGAAATAGGAGATGAATTGCACTGAGAAAGTGTGCAATTAGGGATCTCTCCAAATTAC
Source organism: Elephantulus edwardii (assembly GCF_000299155.1). NCBI lineage: Eukaryota > Metazoa > Chordata > Mammalia > Macroscelidea > Macroscelididae > Elephantulus > Elephantulus edwardii. The sequence goes on along the minus strand of NW_006399778.1, from coordinate 7,583,835 downwards.
TGAGGATTAATGAAGTCATTACAACTAACTGGAAGAGTCTATATTTGTTCCCATTCTAAAGAAGGGTGGCCCAATAGACTGTGGAAATTATAGAACAGTATCATTGATTTCACATGCAAGCAAGATTCTGCTGAAGATTATCAAAAAATGACTGTAACAGCACATCAGCAGAGAACTGCCAGAAGTCCACGCTGGATTTAGAAGGGGTTGTAGCTAATGATATATGGATCTTAGCTGAAAGCAGGGAAAACCAGAGGAGTGTGTGTTTCACTGATTATGCAAAGGTATTTGTGTGGATCATAACAAACTGTGGCTGACTCTGAGAAGAATGGGAATCCCAGAACACTTGATTGTGCTAATGTAAAGCCTATCATTTCGATGGGGAGGCAGTCATCGAACAGAGCAGGAAAACACTGCATGGTTCAAAATTGGGAAGGGTGTATGCCAGGGATGTGTCCTATCTCCGTATAAGCAGAACAGATTATCCAGGAGCCTGGGCTCTATGAGAAGTGTGGTGTCAGGATTGGCAGAAGATCCATCAACAATCTGCGTTATGCAGATGACACAACCCTGCTTTGCTGAAACTGAGGACCTGAAGCGCTTGCTGCAGAGGGTCAAGGACTGCAGCCTTCAGTATGGATTGAGGCTCAAGTATCAAGACGACAAAGATTCTCACCACTGGACCAATTGGCAGCATCAGGATGGACGGTGAAGAGATTGAGATTGTTCACAGCTTTGGTTTGCTTGGCTCCTGAGTCAACATTCTAGGCACCAGCAGCCAGGAAATTAAAAGATATATTGTGATGAGTCTGCTGTTAGGGACCTCTCCAAAGTACTGAAGAACAATGGTGTCTCTCTGGAGACTAAGGTGTGTCTGATCCAGACCATGGTCTTTGCAATCACTTGTTATGCATCAGAGTTGGGCGATGAGTAGGGAGGGTAGAAGAATTGATGCCTTTTAGCTGTGGTGCTGGATAAGAGTATTGAATGTACTATGGACTGCTAAAACAAGTTCATCCCGGAGAGGGTTAGACCAGGCTGCTCCCTGGAGGCAAGGACTCTGAAGCTTCACCTGCCATACTTTGGTCATGCTGGAAAGAGGGACAGGTCCTTGGAGAGGGACATCATGCTTGGGAGGGTGGAGGGACAGCACAGGAGAAGACCCTTTATGAGGTGGACTGATTGACTGGGGTAATCCGGGTGGGTGTGTCAGAGATAGACTGGCACAGGACACAGCAGAGTTTAGGGCTGTTGTACATAGGGTCGTCATGAGTCACAAGTGACTCAATGGCACATAATTACAACAACGATGTCAGTTTGAGGACTATGGTGAGTCTGATTCAGATGATGGTCTTTCTGATCACTTGCTATGCCTCAGAGAGCTGGACAATTAATACGGATGAAAGAATGATGCTTTTGAGGTGTGGTGTTGGAGAAGATGCAGTGGGAGTAATCTTGGAGGCAAGGATGATGAAGCTTTGCCTCACATACTTTGGGCATGTTGCCAGGAGGGGCTATTCCTTGGAGAGGAACATGAAGCTTATAAGGGTGGAGAGTAAGCAAAGGAGAGGAAGACCTTCAACCAGGTGGATTAACATGGTGAATGACACAATGGGCTCTAGTGTGTCAGGAGTGTGAAGATGGCACTAGGTTCAGATAGTTCATAGGGTTGCTTTGAGTCCTACTCGACACGACAGCACCAAAAAATAAAAAAAAATCGTTGACCAGAAGCTTCACAGGAAAACTCTATTAAGTATCTCTAGACAATATGTCCATAAATCCACTTAAAGTCTTCCAAATAATGTGAAAACACTCTTACTCATTCTATTAAGTATTATCCTGATGCCAAAGACAGCAAAAGTAAACTATAGATCAATGTCCTAATTCAACATAAGCAAAAAAATAACAAAACACCAGCAAATCAAATAAAAAAGAAATTTAAGGTAAAGACATAATCGGCACCCAAATGCAAAGAGGAAACCACCCCATATCTGCAGATGACATGATCATATACACAGTAATCTGCCAAGATTTCACAAGAAATCTCTTCAAGTTAGTAGTTGGGTATGGGGTCAACACACAAAGTCAACCGGGTTTCTACACACCAGAAATGTTGAAAATCAAATTAAGGAAACATTACCATTTACAATAGTTTCTAAAAGAATAAAGTATATAGAAATAAATTAAACCAAGGAAGTGAAAAACCTGTACACAGAAAACTATAAAATACTAGAAGAAATTAATTCATCTCATTGCTGTCACGTCAGAACCGACTGATACTGAAACTCCAATGGATTTTCAGAGGCAGTAAACTGCATGGGATATTGTTCATCTTGCTGGTTGATTCGAATTCTGTACCTTTGGGTTGACAGGGCAATTCCTTGCCACTGAAGCCATGAGAGCTCCTAAACAGATACACAGAGCAGTGAAATAAACTCAGAAAGTAAATGCATACATCTATGGCTAATTGCAAAAAATGGCCAAAAACTTCCAGAAGAATGTCCATTTATGTTTTACTGACTATGCAAATATATTTCACTGTGTGGATAATAACAAATTATGACCAAGGTTGCCAAGAACGGGAATTCCAGAACATTTAATTGTGGTCAGGCAAAATCTATACCTAGACCAAGAGGCTGTTATGTGAATATAGCAAGGGATCACGTTTAAAACTAAGGTGTGCATCAGGGTTGTATCTACTCTCCATACCTACTAAAATTCGCATGCTGCAGAGAACTTTCAAAAAGCTTAAGAATTTGCCATCAATATTGGAAAAAGACCTATTAGCAACCTTACTTGCTGAAGCACTTGCTGCAGAAGATCAAAGACTACAGCTTTCAATATGGATTACATCTCAACATAAAGAAAATAAAAAATTTCACTAGACCTACCGGCAACATCCTAATTGGAGGAGGAAAAGATTGGAGTTGTCAATGATGTCATTGTATTTGGATCAACACTCTTGGTACCAGCAGTCTGAGATCAAGAAACTTATTACATTGGGAAAGTTTATAGTAAAGAACCTCTCCAAATTACTGAAGAGAACAGATGGGTCTGATTCAGACCATGGTCTTTCCAATCATTTGCTGTGCATTTGAGAACTAGACAATGAATAAAAATGACAGAAGGACTGATGCCTGAACTGATGACAGAAGAACAGAGGTGTGAGTTTGGAGAAAAGAGTACTGAAGATCCCAAGGGCTGCCAAAAAGAACAAATAATGGATCTTAGGGAAAATACAGCCAGAGTGCTCTTTGTAGGCTAAGTTGACAAAGCTGCTTCTCATACTATGGACTTGTTTGAAAGGGCTATTACATGGAGAGCAACATCATGCTTTGAAATGTGGAGGGCTGGTGAAGAGAGGAAAATCCTTAACCTCACAAAGTGACTGCAGCAATGGGCTCAAGTATGTCAGAAAAAATGACGAAGGACAGGATTCAAATATGTTATGCATAGGGTTGCTATGAGTTGTACTTAATCTGATGGCAACTAACAACATGGTTAACTGATTTTTTTTTTAGCAATGACACTTAAATAGGAAAGAGTATCTTCAATAGACTTGGCAAAGCTGGGTTTCCACATGCAGAATTAATCAATGCCTCAAACCAAGGTGCAATAAGGGAATTTGATAAGTGAGGATAATACAAGCCATTGCTCAATAATTAATTATATAAAATATGTATATTAAAGCTCTTCAAAATCAAAGTAGATTAAAAAAAGTACAAAACTACCCCCTCCGTATTTCTTTTCCAGGATGGAGGTCGATCCCTTTGGGAAAGTAAATTTCTAATAAATCTATATTTACTATTTTACCTTCCAAAAAACCCTAAAGCCATAAAATTCTTAGGGGAAAAATACATGGAACAAGGGTTTTAATGGTGCATTACTGGATGTGACACAGAAGTACAACTGGCTAAAGAGAAACTGATAAAAGTGAGACTTATTTTAAAACAATTATTCGTTCAAAGACTTACCAATAAAATGAAGAGACAAGTTATAGACTAGGAGAAAATACATCCAATAAAGATCTAATACGAAATCCTAAAATACTTCTATTACTTAACAAAAATGTACTAATTTTTTAAATGGGTATTTTCGCCAAAAAGCATATTCAAAAGACTGAGAAGCACACAAAAATGTATTAAATGTCATTAGTCATTAAACGAAAACCACTGCTATCAAATCAGTTCTGATTCTTGATGCCCTCCGTCAGGTTTGCAAGGCTATCAATCTTTATGTAGACTGCTCCGTCATTCTCCCATAAAGACTGGTGGATTTGAACAGCTGAATTTCTGGACAAACAGCTCAACATGTATGCGCTACACCACCAGGTAGCTCTTTCATTAGACACCAGTCAATCAAGTCGCTGTAGAGTTGGAATCAAATCATAGCCTGCTTTCTAGCAGGTTTTCAGAAGCCGTATCACACAGAACAGTGCCCATCTCCGACCCCCACCCCCGGAGCCATTGGTAGATTCAAACTACACAAGAGGCCTAGTCTTTGGGTTAGCAGCACAACTCTCTACAGACTAGGCTCCAGAGCTCCCTCATTAGCCATTGTTGCCACTGTTCTGTGTTGTCAAGTTGGAACCAACTCATAGCAGGTTTTCAGAGGCTGTACATCACACGGGAGGAGAATGTCCATCTTTCTCTCACAGTGCAACTGGTGGTAAGAAAACTGCATGCCTTTGGGTTAGCAGTGCAACTCCTTACCACTAAACCACCAAAGCTGCAAATCAAAATGACAGAATGGAAATGATTCTTTAAAAAAAATTTAGGAAGTAGAAAAAAGGAAAAGTAAATAGGATTTCAAATGTTTGCTGCAGAAGATCAAAGACCAAATAACTTTTAATATGGATTACACCTCAATATCAAGAAACCAAATTTCTCACCACTTGTCCTATAAGCAATATCACGACTGATAGAAAAAAGGCGGAATTTGCCAACTATTTTTTCATCCTGCTTGGGGCCACAATCAACACCCTTGGTACTAGCATTCAACAAATCAAAAAGGTATTGCATTGGGAAAATCTGCTGTCCAGGACCTCTCCAAGGTGCTGAGGAGCAACAATGTCAGTTTAAACAAAGGTGCGTCTCATCCAAGTTATGGTATTTACAGTTACTTCCTATGCATTTGAAAGTTGGACAGTAAGGAAGACCATAAAAAAGAGCTGTGGTGTTGGAGAAGAGTATTGAATTTCCCATGGACTGGCAAAAGAATAAATGAATCCTGGACAAAGTGCAACCAGGGTGGTCCTTCGAGGCAAGGATGCTAAAATTTCATCTTAAGTTGGGAATAGTGAAGAAGAATCGGTTGTCGGAAGGCATGGGCTTGGTGACAGGAATGGGGCTGGAGATAGAATGACTGAATTTTGTAAAATCAATGACTTATTCATTGCAAATACATTTTATAAGAGACACAA
>NW_006399778.1:7563642-7576208 GCF_000299155.1 Elephantulus edwardii | reverse complement strand
GCAGGATAGAGCAGGGTTTAGAGCTGTTGTGCATAGGGTCGCTATGAGTCGGAAACGACTCGATGGCACATAACAACAACAACAGTCCTTGGAAAAGACATCTTGACTGGAAAGGTGGATGGTGACTGTGAGAGAGGATGACCATCAAAATGGAATGACCCAGTGACTGCAACAATGAGCTCAAGGATATCAGAGATGATGATGGCACAGGATAGGGCAATACTCAGATCTGTTGGTCACCGGGTCACAATGAGTTGTAGTCAACTCAACAGCACATAACAATAACATCCATTGCTGGTGAAAAGGTAAAACGGTACAGTTACTGTGTTAAAATAGTTTGTCAATCTCTAAAAAGCTGAACAAAGGATCCAAGAAAACCTCCTGAGAAAGGAGGAATGTAAAGTGAAACATGTATACCAATGCTCACTGCCAGCACTTTTTACAACAGCCAAATATGTTTTATCAGCCAATAAACATTATATATTACGTAGACATAAAAATTCCTGCATCAGCAGCCTACAACACAGTGATCCTTGAAAATAGTATTCTAAGCAATATAAATCTGTTACAAACGAACTTATGATTCCATTAAGATTATGTAAACAAAGGTCACTACTGTTGTTATGTGTCGAGTTGCCTGCAACCCACAGCAAACCTATAGCAGCTCTTAAGCCTTCCCTGTCCTGAGGCAGTCTCACTGATTCAGACACACCAACTCATGTTGCCTAAAAATGATTATATTTTGTTGTACACAGTCACTCTAAGTCAGAGCCAATCTGATGGATGATATCTAAAAACAGAGGCAAAAATGGGGGAAAGTGGGAATCTTGGCTTGATCTGTAAAAGAATAGCTATAATGGTTTCACAACTGGAAAAATTAAGCAATGTCATTGGAATGTTTTGTTGTATTTATTTCTACCATAACTTTTAAAAAGGATGGAGAAAAAAAATGTAAAAACGCTTTAACACAAGGTATTGACAGAACTCAGGAATGAAAATCTAAGTTTCTTAAGTAAAGGATGTTGAAGAAAAAGATTTTAAGTCTTCTGGAACAGTTACTTCTGAAAACGAAGCATAAACATTAAGTGAAAAGGAATATTTATATTCTAAATCCAAGATGATGTTTTGTCCTAATCTTTTATAAATTGATAACAGAAGCAAAACAAATACAAGTAAACTATCAAAATAAAATACTGGGGAGAGGGGAACACCAGCAATCCACTTTATGGCAAAAATAATTTTTCTCTAAATTTAAGTTTGGCTTTATTTTAAATATAACTTTAAGAGCTTTAAACAAAAGTTTTAAATTTTTTAAATTGTCTATTTCAAATGTAGTAAGTAGTTAAGAGTGTGCACATGGAGTGACGCTAAAGTAAGAGCTTAAATTTTGATTATGCCAAATGATAACCACTAACAAATTACTTAATTTCAATCTTAGAGATACTAATTTGTGAAGGACATAACAAACAGCTTAACTAGGAAAATAGCCATCTTGAGTTCTTTCACACTGAAAGAAGTCTGCTTAATATATATGACATTATAACTAAATAAGGGAAGATAACTTGGGAACACTGAGGGTTTTTTTTGTGTTAAAGAAGATGGAAAAAATTCAGAAACAATGTGATGGCTACGTATGAGGAATGTAATTACTGGCACTAATACATGTGAAGACTGTAGAAATGGCAAGTGTCCTTTCACCTATATACTTACCACAATTAAAACAAAATAAAAAAATTATTGCTTCTATCTTTAAAAGAATTTCAACAGCATCATTATATTTATTTAAATAGGAAAAAATGTTTTCTACATAAATTTTATAGATTAAATTTTGTTATTCAGAAAAATAGCTGACCAAATATCTTCTGACAAAAGCACACCAGTTACTTGAACAACTGTAAAATGTAGCACAATTACTGCTCTGCTCAAATGAAAAGAGATCTTGCTTTGATAATTTTCTAATGTAAACCAGGAAATTTTAAAATGACTTTCCTAAAACAGTAATGACCTTAAAAAAGTTATTAACTTCTGTTTAATTTACTGATAAATCTGTTACCTCTGGTCAATTCTGACTCATAAAAACCCTACAGAAGAAGATAGAACTGCTCTATGAATTGTTTCTATGACTGGCTGTTAACTCTATGGAAGCGGACTATCACATCTTCCTACTACGAGCAGCTAGGGAATTCAAGCTGGAAATCTCTTCATTAGTGGCTGAGTGCTTAACCACCCCACAATAGGGTTAATTCTTATGAACTTCAAAAACTCACTGTCACTGAGTCAGTTCCAACCCACATCAGGTGTTGAGTAGGTTCCAATTTATTGTGATTCTCCAAGTCTGTGAGATTGTAAATCACAAAAGGAGACTGCATATCTCTCTCAGGTGAATGCTGGTTGATTCACATTACCATAGGCTGCCTTTGTTTTAACCACCTGCTAAAACTAGGCCATCTGATGACTAAAATTTACAGATTTAAATGTTTCCTGGCTGAAGTATAAAATTAATATCCCAAGAATATCTGTAGAGAAGTATCTCCAAATTCTATTAAAAAATTCTCTGTATTTTCCTATTTAAGAAAATATTTTTCCTTGTATTTGAAACGAATCTCTTTTATATGTCAATATCATGACACTTCACAATACTCTCATTTTTACCTCTGTGGTAAAGAATTTTAAAATTATTCAACTCTGTATTATTTAAAAAAAATGATAATTTTTTTAACTATAAAAACTTGCTGCCCTCTTAATAAATGGATAGTTAGATCTAGAAGTCATGATTTGGAAGTTGAGTAAAACTCTACTTTTGTTTCCTTGTGGGTTTTTTATTTCCTTACCAGGTTCTAAGATATTTCCCTTCTGAGACTATAACAGACAGCATGAGAAAATAGGTATTATTTCTAAAAACAAACTAAGTCAAAAGATTCTAAAAGGGTTAAAATGTCTATTAAAAGTTGTGTGCTATTCCATTTGGAACCAGAGACCCTGCATTGTGAGGCTGAATTAATCCTTAAGAGGTTGCTTTCTTGGGCTTTCCTATTTATGGGAGCATACTGCCAGGTGTTTTTGAATGGCAGTTGAGTGTTTAACTATTTTGACATCAGAGCTCCTCTGTCAAAAGTAAATTCCCTTTATTTTTTAAAATATATACCGCAGATCGTAAAATGTCCTCTCTACCAAGCCTACCCACTTCCCAGCTCTGCCAACATGTAAAGGTACAGGTATTTAGATACTTCTGCTAGTAGAATAAACACTGCTTCCTCTTTCGGTAAAAGATTTTTTTGACTGAGAAACAAAATTAGGGGGAAGAAAAAAAGTCTACACTTACTGGAAACTACTGACCTTAGAAAAGAATTCTACCTACTCATTCTTTATATCATAAAATAATAGTCACTTTTTATTCTTTCCCATATCTCTCACTTAACAGTCTTTATTCAAAACAAGTAAAATTGGTTTTACTCAACCATAAGGTCCTTACCACTTTTCTCTTAAGTCTTTATATTGTATTAATGACACACTATGAGAACTTCAAAGACATTCTACAGTGGTAACTAAAAAACCATGTAATGAGTGAGTACATTACGTCAAGTAAAAATGTCATTCTGTATTGGGTAGAACTTCTACTCAGTATATAGTCAATTAAAATGTAACTAATATATAGTTACCTTAAAGAGAATGGGATCAATATAAAGAGGAACATTTCAAAGAAATAAAGAAGATCGTTCTACAGCACTTCTCATACACCGGAGGTATTTCCTAATGATGCATCTAAACCCTCCAACACAGCCTTCCTCAAATATTCCCTTACCACTTCTCCGTAATTTACTTCCTGAATGTCAAGCCAAAGACTCAAGTGGAACAAAAAAGCTTGTTGGAAACACTGTACTAGTGTTTTCCTTTTTTCATATCATGTGTAGGTTTTCTAAAATCATTTTTAATGTGGTTATCCTCAGAAAAAACTTCATGGCGAGCACGTAATGCCAAAGCCATACCCTACAGATTTGATCATAACCCCAGCAATGCCACTTTTTTACACTTTTTTTAAAACTCGAGGTCTTTACTATCTTTACCAACTCATTCCTTTACTACTTTCTGTTGAATATGCACTAGCACTGAATTTAGGATAGGAAGTCCATTTAAATATAAAAGTCTCAATTAAAGAACTTATGTGTCCGTTTTACACAATTGAATCCATCACACCACACCCGAAATCACCAACACAACATTTTGAACATGTTAAATTTTATTAAAAATATTTAACATTTTACAAATATTCCAATACATTTATGGTATGGTACATAAACACTGTACCAAAAGCATTTTTTATTAAACTGATGTTAAATGGTAAAAGTCTTCCAAAAGTCCCTATTTTAGTACTTCTTATTTACGGTGTGCATATATACAAGCAGCATAATGTTTCCAAGGAACTTTTAGCTTAATTATAGAAATACCCTCAGAACATAGTACTAACAGATTTAACTAGGATAGAATTATGGCTTTATTAACAAGCTAGTAAGGGCCAACCACGACACGTGAAAAAAAGGTCAAAATTATTTTAATGGGATACTGATAAAAAGTTACTACATAAAATGAAAGCTTTCATTAATGTTTGAGCAATTTAAGTTTTCTCCCAGAATGCTCCTTCTTTATTGAACCTATAAAGTGTACTGTTGTCAATGTATGAAAGTCAACAAATTAGTTCTTTATTTCCTTACACTAATTTCTCAGAATTATTTAAGTGTTCCTACTCAGTCATTTTAAAAACTTCTACACTTCGATCTTTTCTATAAAATGCATCAGAAGATAAACACTTTGACACAAATTGATAATCACTGCCAATTCCTGAAGTATAATTTAATTGTAGTAATATATAGCTAATCTACAGCAAAAGTAATAGAAATGTTTACATTCATGACATTGACTAATGCTTCTTATACTCGAAGAGATTCTTTCTAGAATGAGACACCTTTAATCAGCAAGATGCAAAAGGTATAGTTTTATTAAGAAGACCATGAATATTATGCAGGCATGAAAGTCTCTTTTTCTAATTACTTTTAATCAATGTTATATTTCACTGCAATTATTTTTTTATATAGCATGATCAACAAATACCTACTTAATTTAACTTCTTCAAGGTATACTTTACCATTATGGAATCCCCTTATGCATATAAGAGATTTAAATATTTTGCAGTCTTCTAAATACTGACTACTAAGTCTTCCAATAAAAACTACTAATCAGCTGGGTCTCAGGCATAACAAGTTGTTGAAACGTTTGTCATTCTGCCTTGTTCAAGACTCTTATAATTAAGACATGTAGTTTCCTACAAAACTGAAGTCCTCACATGAGAAATATCTCTAAACAAAGCTGACTAGTTTTTGTCAAACAACTGAAATTTTACGTTTTCTTTCACAATGTTAAAAACTTTTGTGGAGAGTTTTAAAAATAATTTATGCTTAAACTCTAATGTGTTTAACACTGTCTAGCAATAGCTTCTCCCTTCACTAAAATCTCCTCTAAAGGTAAACACAATCCTGCCCCAGAGTTTCCAAGGCTGTAGTTCTACCAAATCAAAAAACCGTAACTTTGTCCTACAAAAAGTAAAAGTGCTGGTGGGTTTGAAGTGATCTTCGGTTACTAGCAGAATGTTTTAACCACTGTGGCACAAAGTCTTCTCAGGTGTTTCTTAAAACTATATATAATCTATCCATAATAATGTAGTAGATATAACACTAGAGTTGAAATCACAGTAAAACAAAGCAAATTTACTGTCTTTCCAAGTTACTATTTTTCAACTGTAAAGTGTCTGTCTGTGCCTCTTAAAATATACTGCTAATATTTTGGTATTTCATTCTTGGAGGCTTTTCCTAATGATTTACTACCAGCCTAAAAATAATGCGCATTAAATATTTATATGTTCCTATGAAAAACATTAGTATTAAAGTCCTATTTTTCTACATGTCTGACATAACTGCCCACTTATAGGATTATGGGCATTCTCCCACCCTTTAAGACCCACTATTGATTAAAAAAAATAAAAATTAAAAAAAATAGGAAAAAAAAGTTCTTACCAACAATTCCACTGGTTATGGTCCCCAGCGAACCCCACCTAGCAAGTCGACATCATGACATGTCAGGTCAGGGCAGCCTCAACCACGCTTCCCTGATAGTCAGGTGATAAAAGGAAGGAGTTAAAACAGGAAAAGTACACTTGCAGATTTTGGATAATATCTGAAAATGATTAAAACCCCAAACAAAAAAGAATTTCCCCCCAGAAAAGCACAAAAACAAACCAGAGCTTCTGGTAACCTCTAAATAAAATACTTTTTTTAAAAAAAAAGAAAAAAAGGCTTTTCTAGAAAGATTGACATATCCTATTTGTATTAAATTAAAAAGCTATGTATACTTAAACAATGTTTTGCATTTCAAATATAAAACCTAATTAACAAACTTCTAATGAAAGAGTAAAAATGTCTGCCAAATGGATCTGTCATTCTGGATTCTCCCAAAGTTATCCAGTTCACTGGCCGATTCAGAACAACTCCACTTCTAAGTTAACAGAAGCTCCCATCCTTAGAGAAACAAACACATGTTTGTTTCACACAAACATCCAGCACACTCTTTCTATAAGGCTTTTTGCTTTTGCTGCACATTTCAAAGATTCCACATACTATAAGGACAACATTAACTGTTTTTATAAATACTTCAGATTGGCTTTCTTTAATATGGGATAGCTCGGTATAATAAAATTTCCTTTGGAAAAATAATGTAAAAATTTTAACATATTAAAAAATTTCTGTAACTGATTAACAGCCTTATAGCAAGTATCTACTGGGCCTCATATGACAAATAATAGATAAAACAGGTATGATTATTCAAATGGGCAGGAGGCATATGATGGAATGAGTTTTAAGGACACTATTATATGGCTTTATGCTAGGCATAAAATTTTATTTTCTTTCTCTTTTGGAATTTAAGATATGTACTTTATTTGGATAAATGCTGGCTTTTAAAAAAACTAAAATGGTTCACTTTCTAAGTCAGGTTAAAAAGTCAAAAAGTTTTCTACCAACAGAAAGCATTGGGCTTTCTTATGCAGAATAATCCCAGTATTTATGTAAATAAAAAGAACTGTGCTATACTGGTATTTAAAAAGACTGTAATTTCATAATTTATCATCCATTTTTAATCAGATTTTAAAACTTAAGATTTTTATCAGAAATCTGGCAACTTATTAGAACTTTTTGTTTTTAAAAAATGAAAACACTTTTATATAATTACATACATTTAAGCAACTGCTATAAATGAGTGATCAAATAAAATTAGCATTCCATTACAGGAAGGGGTATATTTACGTCAATCTCAGAATGGTTAACTACAAAGAGTTTTATCTCAATATGAAGCAACAGTATTTCTGAACACATACTTTACTATGGCAGGCACATAAAATCAAACTACATCAGTTGGGAAACAAAAAGGATGGGAAGGGAGAACAGAAAATTCATTTTTTGGTACTCAAAAATTTACACTTTCATAAAAAGACAATTATATAAAATTTAGCCTGCCATTTTTCAGGCTTATGTAACTTTTTTAGATTTATATCTGTAAAAAGATGAGTTCTAAACTTGTTGACTGTTGTTTCAATAATTTATAAGGTATCAAAAAGAAAGTTCCAAACACATATCATCTTTTGTTAAGTAATCACCAAAAATATAAAGCAATATTAGAGAGATACCTCTCCAGATATATTTAACTGGTGAGGGATAAAGAAGGTAGCCACTGTGAAAATCAAGGGACTAAGATATAATTTGCAATTAAACCAAACGATTATGACACTGAACCCAAACTTTAGGACATGACTTGCATTTTTAAGGAAACACAGTAGTAAAAATTTTTCTCCTAAATCACTCCTATTCCCACTTCTCATTTGATTCACAATGACTCTTAGCTCCAAATACCTAACTTTTAAGAATAAACTCAAATTTCATTGATAGACCCTTGGTTCTTCCAAGAAAAATCAGGGCTTAGGTCTATAGTTACAGTTTCAAATGTTATTTTCAAAGTTTAAAAAGCAGCATTTAGTGAACATTTGGTGTCTTTATTTGTAAATCTGAAGGAAAAAACCGTAACAAACACTGGATCTAAGGCTTTAGATACAGATGTTAATGGGAAATCCTATTTAAAAACACCATATTAATTCCTGTTTCTGCTATGCAACAACCATAGAATTCTTTTGTTTCCAAAAACACAAAAGGAATACTAGTAAGAACTGCTAAACTATAAATTAATTTATTTTTGAAAGAAAACAGAGAAACAGACTTATCATTTACTACTCAAAATCACAAGAAAAACCATGAAACCAAAGATGGATTCTAACTAGGTTCACAAGAAATGGTTTATGATTTCGATATTTAATACTGCTGTCACAAAAGACACCAAATAAGAACAAAACATAAAAGGTGTTTCCATTTTAATTATCCTACACAGGCTTATTTTTACCATTATAAAAATGTTTCACAACTACCTAAGGGGAAAATTTAAGGAATCTGAAAGTGATCCACACTATTCTGTAAAGTTTAGATCCTTTTTTTCCCTCTCATTCAAAATAAGTCATCAGATATTCTGAAAGCTAAACAGGGAAGTCATGTTATGAGTTAGCCAACTAAAAAGAATTTATTCATTAGATAGGAAAAATAAAAGGGTATCATTAAGAGTTAGAAGTATGAAATATTAAGCCTCACTTACAAGGTATGAGAGTGTTTCTCATAGCAAATTTGTACTGCAACAGGAAATTATATTCCTAACTCAGTATCTGGAAAGGTAGTCACAATCACATACACTAAACTGATGTTTAGCCCACAACGCTGCTGATGTCAGGATACTAATAAATTTCTCTATTATATACATTAAATTATCCAGCCAATAAGGACATCAACTAGAAATTCTCAATTATAGAAAGAATGTAAAATAAATCGCAGGCTGCTTCTCTAACCCCATCTTAATAAATACAAATTATTCAAATGCCTGCAAGAATAGTCAAAAAGCTTTGGAGTTTTCTTTTAAAGAAAAATGAAGGATAAACTTTCAAAATTAGAAGCAACTTTGATAAAACACCAATCAATGAAATGACATTTGGAAGAAATATTTGAATTTAGATTATTTCTCATTCTAATGTCCACAAATGTATGTTAGAATAGACAAGAAATTTTGCATGAATTTGATCACTCACATAGGCAGTTATACTTCTGCAAACAATATTCTTTGCAAGGATTACGAATAAAATAATGTTTTAGGACACAATTGAATTTGAAATAGGTAATGTTTTGAATAGATTTTTGAGTTTTATTGAAATCTTACATGAACAAGAAATTGGAAATACAATCACATCACAGAACAAATTGTCATGGCTTTGACGTTTAAGCCAAACAAATTTTGAAGGGCAGATTTCAAAAAGGTGTGAAGTTATAACAATTTAAAAACACAGTTAACCTACGTCTAGGAATGCAAAACATACAATCATAGGTTATTTTCAATACAAGAAAACTTAAATTTGTTTGCTTTCATTTCTTAAAACTACTGAGACAAAGCACTAGCTGGTATTTTTATTTACAGCATACTCCATACTCCTATGTAATCTATCCCAAATCTGGAAAAAATGAAAACTGTTCCAAACCAAAGGTTCTGCAAAATCATGATTTAACAGTGTGCTCAGCTTATTCTGAAGCTAAAATGAAGCCTGAAACGATAAAAGCATTGTAACCCCCAGAATAAGGGAACTCTGCAAGCCCATTAATGTCCAAGAGCATTTATGAAAAGAAGAAAAATAAAAAGACTTGAGTATATACACAATGGAGATTCTTCAGCTCAATACAAATGGCAGCAAACTGCTACTTAAAGATGAAACCATTAGGCCAATTTTTTTTTTGAGAATGTAGATCTACAGCCAATCGTATCTTGCCAGTATCATTTTTCAAGCCCTCACTTGTCTATTTCCACTGTTGCCCATAAGTATCCTGATAAAACTCCTGGTTGTCATTATTGTAACCATAGTTACCAGAATAGTCACCACCTTGCTGAAGCGGCTGCTGAGCAATGGGTTGGGAACCCCAGTTCTGTTGGTTGTTGGTCTGACGACGCTTGGAATCAGGTTGGTTGTACCCATCTGCCTTTCTCTTGCCTCCTACATTGCCCCCACGATTGCCCTGAGCTCCACGGGAACCACGGCCTCTCTGCTGTTGTGCAGGACCCCCTCTGCCACTCCTAGAGCATCTTGCTGGTCCCAAAGGTGCCCCCCTCTGTGAATAGCCAGCTCTACCTCTTGGAGGTGGTGCTCCCCGCCCTCTTGGTGGTGGTGGAGCACCTCGCCCTCCCCTTCCTCCTCTTCCTCTTACTGCATAGCCATCATCATAGCCGTAGTAGGGATCTTCATATCCTCCACGATAGTCGTGATAATCATAGCCATAGTAATCATCATAGTAATCTTCATAGCCATAGTATTCTGGAAGGTAGCCATAGCCACCTCTCCCACCACCACGACCCCGACCTCTAATTGGAGGTGGCATGCGAGGAGGAGGGTGATAGTAATAATCTTCATACCTAGCAACGAAGGGAAAGGAAAAAAGGGAGGGAAAGTTTATTTCCAAGCTCTTTCTAATTTTGGTTTATCAGCCTACACTCCATTGTAAAATAACCTCTTGTTCAAGGATTCTCTCTACAGTATACAACAAAAATAAGTAAGTAAATAAATAAAAACTTGGGGGGGAGGGAGCAAGAAGCTGCACTTCAATCTCAAAGATTATCTCTACTGAAATTTTGCAGACTCACGCAGTGCTTCTGGAGGCCTGTCGAGCAGCTTGGCGCTCTTTCCTTTTCTTGTCTGGTGGCTTGGCTAAAACGATTTCAATTTCTTCCCCTTCTATTTCTTTGCCATTCATTTCATCCATGGCCTACAGAAAATTAGATACATAGTTTCAAAAATGTACTAAACGGGGAGCTCTGGTGGCCTAGTGGTAAGGAGCTGCAACTACAATCCCACAGGCGCACGGTTCAAATCCACCAGATGCTCTGCCGGGGAAGGAGGGACAATCTCCACCTGTACCAGTCAGATCTGATTTGACGGTACACACACAGAAAAGTAGTAAAATTAAAAAAAAAAAATATGTACTAAACGTCATAAATATGTATTGGTTACATACATTTAATAAGTATCTTATTTCACACTATTTTAATTTGCAAAAGAAGAATATTGATCTTTTTTTTCCCTTCTGCACTAATTTAAGACCACCTACTAAGCACAGAACTGATGGTCTGCTATTTACATTTTAAACAGTAAGATAGCTGCTTACTGCTGCTCTAAAGTCTAAATAATTAACTACTTAAAAGCTTAGTCCATATTAGAGATATATGTTCAATTAATTTCATTGTAAAAAGCAAAAGTTGTACCTTAACAGCTGCTCCTCTGTCTTCAAAATGAACAAATGCATAATCTTTCAACTTCTTCACTCTTTCAAGTTTTCCAAATTCAGAAAATGATTTCTCCAGTATTTCTTCTGTAACTGTAGTAGCCAGATTTCTCACAAATAAGACTTTTACCTAATAGTAATAAATATACAAAATTGGTATCGGCTATTTAACTTTAGCTGAAAGTTTATATATCTTTTAAAAAAAAAAATCTTCATGAGATAGACTTTTCAGTTCTAAAACATTTAAGTGCTTTAAGTCCTGTCAGAGACATTATGAGAAGCTGCCAACAAAATGATCTCCATGTTAGTTATCTATTCATATAAATTATTTGCTTCTGCTTTCTCCCACCCTGGCAATAAAATGGCTACACTGTGAACAAAATACTTAGAGACAGTATGTAACTTTTATTACAGTAAATAAAAATTTAACAGTCCCTCAAAATACAAGTTTTTGTTTTACTCCTAGAACTCGCTCTCAACTCTAAAATTCCTTAGAAAAATTGAACAAGCAAGAAAAGCTATGAGGAAAAATTCAGCTCTACCAATGTAAAAAAATTACAAAGTAAGTAAATCTGTATTATTAGGTGTCATCAAGTGCAATCTGACTCACTCGGACCCTCTGTTCAACAGAACAAAACCTTGCCTGATTCTATGCTACCTTGACCATCTCTGCTATGCTTAAACCCATTACTGCAGTGACTGAAACAATGGACCCAAGTGTTAACAAAGGAACTATACAAATCTATGAAACAAAATATTCCAGATATTAAACTAAATAAAATATTCCAGAAATATACTCAAACTCATAATAAATAAAAGCTTTTAGTTTGTGACAAAAGTAAATCTCAAGCTTGTGCCATAAAGATTGACATTTTAAAGAAATTCTATTGAGAAAACTGTGCAATGGTATGAAAAAAAGATAAAAGCTGAGTTCTACTTTGGGGCGGCCTCCCAAGGGTAGGCTCGCTCCCGACAGACCACTTTATTTGCCTTAAAACTGGAGTGAGATCAACAAGGCAAAGAACAAGAACCATATGGTCCTATCAATTGATGCAGAAAAAGCCTTTGATAAAATCCAACACCCTTTCATGATTAAAGTACTCAACAAAA
>NW_006399778.1:7442752-7561097 GCF_000299155.1 Elephantulus edwardii | reverse complement strand
AGAATAGTGCAACAATGAATGACTGGAAGCCCAAAATCTCTGTAAATGTTTATGAAAATTAATAAAATATAATTATAGAAAAAAAATTACTCATATGCATGAATGAAAAAAAAAACAAAAAAAAAACTGGAGTGAGGTTGTAGTGTTTGCACAGAAGAGTTCAAACCAGAAACAAAAGTGCAGGTCTCATTTTGTACAGAAATGGCAAGGAAAACTAGTTTATTAAATGTTTTTCTTTCCCTTCAGTATTCAGAATGCATCAGCTTCCTGGTGGTTAAACTACTGCGTGTACAAAGCCTGTATCATATGTAACTTGGACTTTTTGTAAATAAACATTGAGGCACTAAAAAAAAAAAACAACAACCAAAAAACCCCTGCGTTCTATCTCTAATATACACTAATTTCCAAGTAGATTAAAATAAAATTTTATTAAGAAGAAACAAGGAGGGGAGCTCTGGTGGCCTAGTGGCAAGGAGCTGCAACTACAATCCCAGAGAACACAGTTCGAATCCACCAGATGCTCTGCCGGGAAAAGGAGGGACAATCTCCTGTACCAGTCAGATCTGATTTTAGGTACACTCACACACACACAAAAAAAGAAGAAACAAGGAAAAACCATGAAAATATTAGAAGATAAAAGGTTTTTTGTTTTTTTTAAAAAAAGTGATCTTAGCTTATAAAAAGCTGCATTTGCTACTTCACAACATCAAGTCAGAACTGACTCATAGTTGACCCTCTAATGGGTTTTCAGAGGCAGTAAATGGCATAGGAGGAGACTGCCCATTTCCTCCCTTGGAGCATCCAGTAGATTTGAACATGCTGCGGGTTGACAACACAACACTACCACGAAGCTGGCAGAGCTCCTTTATGGAAGGTTTGTTGTTTTAAGTACCATCTAGCTGCAAATGACCCAAAGCTGACCTCCCAGATTTTCAGAGGCAGTATCATCACATAGGAGGAAACTACCTATCTTTCTCTCTCAGAGAAGGTGGTGGATTTGAACTGTGTGCCTTTGGATTGACATTGCAACTCTTAACCAGCAGGCCACCAGAAAGAGAGAAAAAATTAAAAATCCAGAAACCATAAAAACAGAAAGTAATATAAAATAGAAGAATTACATAAAATCAAAAGACAAATATGAAGGAAAAAAATATTATGTGGCTTAAATCATCAACAAGAACTATCTTTTTCTCTCTATAACTCCAGAATATGAGGGGAAAAGTAAGTGCAATAGCGAAGGGCAAGAGACAAAATTCATGAATACATAGTTCACACAAAGAGTAATAGATATGATACTTAAAATATAAAAAGAGTAAACTTGTGCATTAAAAGGAATAAATTATACTGGCACTAATGTCATTTGTCATCAAAGTGATAACACACAAAAGTCTGACCTTACATTGGTTTGCCAATTATGGGGGGGAAAAGGACTCTCGTGTCTTTTTCTAGTGGGAGTACAATATAGTCTGCCTCCAATCTGCATCTGAAGATAATATAGCAGTATCTTAAAATGATTCCAGATGCATTTATCCATTGGCAAATAATTTTATCCATGAAAAGCTATCCTAAAGATGTATCTGCACTTGTACAAGTCTGCATAGTAAAGCTTATCAACTTTATAGTAACAATGTAATAACAAGATCAGAAACAATCCAATGTCCAGATGGTTGAAATATGGCACATCAAGAGAATGAAAGACATAACCATTCAAAAAATGTGAAAGACCTCTGAACTGACAGACTACCAAGAGAGACTGTTAGTAAAATACATTCCCATCCTCATTTTCACATGTCTAAAACAGGGATAAAACTTATAGTCAATCAAATTATAAGCAAGCATTGTCATAGTTTAACATGTAGCATTTCTTTAATGTTATATATAATGATGCATTTTCTTATAGCTGATAAGATAGGATGGTGAATAAAGAAAATACAGATCCCTGAAAATATCATGCTATCACCAACCACTTGCAAAAAAATAGAATGAGACTATGTACTTATATCTACCCAAGGTAACACTGAAAAGATAGATGCCTATAGGAACATGGGAGAATTGTAATTTTCCACATCATTTTAATTTTTTTACATTACCTATTCAATATTTTAACAGACTCTACTCAAGACATTCATAATGCCATATAAAGGATAAATGAGTAAGAAAGATCTAGGAGGAAGGTAACAATTTCACTTCTGCCTACTACTCACTTTTATTTTCCTCCATTTTTTCTTCACCCCCATAGTCTTATATTAAAGTCTAGCCTCTACATTAATTTACTAGCTCATTTTTTAAAGTAACTCCACATATACCATTTATTCTTTCTTTGTGTGTTGAAACTTTTATCTAAAAGCCATGTTGAAATTGTGTTTTAAAATGTTCAGGACCTATTTAAAAGGCAACCTTAGGTTTGTTAGGTTCTGGCTGATTTTAAAATGGGCCCAACTCAGCAAACCATCTTTAATGAATTAAAATACTGATAGAGTAACAAAGCTTTACACTGAGTAAGCTACTATTTCTATCAGAAAACAAAAAAGGAGAGTAAATATATGATCCCAAGTCTGTAGAGGCCTCCTTTTCATTCTGAAACTTGTTTCTGGTCCAGAAGAATGGTTACTGGAAGAAAATCTGGAGGTTTTCTAACCCTAAAAAAAAAAGATTTAGGATGAACTTTACAAATTCAATCTGAAGGTTAACAGAGGTATACGAAGAGTGACAGATAATTTCTTAGAAATGTTATATTTTTTTTTCCCTCTCAACATGCTACTTTAAGGTTTTTATAGGAAAAGCAACATAGGTTATATTTCTACACATAGAGTATCAAGGTATAGGGGTTCTTATTAGATTTTGCCAACCTCAATAAAATAGATGATTTCCAAATTCAGTTATTTACCTAAAATCCCAATTCTATCAGGAAAAGAAAGGACCAGAATTAAATAGGACCAACAAAAACTACCAAGCATTACTTCTGAGAGTGTCTCTAGTTTAGTCTTGCATGTGTGTAACAGTGTTTACCTTTGCTGACTGTTTCTTGTGTACCTCTCCATGTCTTTCCTTTGCTTAGTGATACTGTGCCCATCATCCCCTTATTATTACTATTATTGCCTTTCCCTTCACTCATCTTATCTCTGGTTTATTTTTACTGGACTGTCTCTCCTTAAACCAAAGGTATCTTTGGCTATAAAACCTCCAAACTGCTATCAAAGAAGGCTTTCCTCCAAACCAGTAA
The DNA here is from genome assembly GCF_000299155.1 of Elephantulus edwardii. NCBI lineage: Eukaryota > Metazoa > Chordata > Mammalia > Macroscelidea > Macroscelididae > Elephantulus > Elephantulus edwardii. The sequence goes on along the minus strand of NW_006399778.1, from coordinate 7,557,874 downwards.
AGGTAAAGAGTTGCTGCTTCAAAACCTGGAAGAAAACGCTTAAGGAAAAGACTTCTCCGGGAAGAATCATCTAACCATTTAGTTGTGGTCCTCCAGAGTTGCTGCCTCTAGATGGCAGAGAAATAAAAGAAAAACTAAATGAAGCAGAGATACAATTCTTATCTGTGTATTCAACTGCAGGAAATCACTAAAAAGACCAAAATTGCTGCCATCAAGTCAATTCTCTTCAGCTCAAGGTACCACCAGTTAACAGGAAAATTCTAGCAATCCAAGTACACACTCAGAAAAAATTTGAGGGCCCTCTGCACAACCTGCCTTGCATATTTTGTCTCTAACAAATAGCATGGCCCTTCTGCCTTTCTTCATGCCAAATACACAGAGTATTTTTTATTTTAAAGCCAAAAGAGAAGTATTAGCTATTTAAAAAAAAGAAAAATTTATTCCATGGAACCAAAATTTTTAAAAATAGAAATACAAGACAGGAACTCAGGAAAAGGGAATGAGGGTAGGGAAGTTGCTGCTACACATAGTATTAACTGCAGATTTCTTCTCTCACTGTCAATGAGATCAAAAAATCTTAAAATACTGCTTCTTTCTTCATCCAGAAAAAACTAGTCTTTTATTACCTTAGTATTTAGCTTTAAACAAATACTCAATATAGAAAATTAAAAGGATTTCATTCAAGTTCCTTATGTATATATAATCTGTAAGAAAAAGACAGTTAACAGACATTCCTGTATACTAAAGCAGATTGTAAAGTTTACAGCGTTAAAGCAGCTCCTTGCCGAAGTCCAGAGTTCCTTTAGTCCAGAGTTTTAATTTATATTCATAACTTGAAAAATTTATGCTTTGAGTAAAGAATGTAAATGATGACCCTACCCACTCCCACACCCCCAAAGAACTCCATTTACCTTAGCCATGACTTCTGGATCTGGTTCTTCCACAGGATCAGCCCATTCAACTGTAACTACATTTCCCCATACTTTAACTTTTCCACTCATCAGCCGGCGTCTGGCTTGTGCTGCTGACTTGTGATCCTCATACTCAAGGAAGCAGAACCCCCGATTCTTCTTTTTGTCATCGGGTTGATGATAGAGAATAACGTCCACCAAACCCTCTGTTAAACCAACAGTCAGATATATAAGCCAAAAGCATCCACCACACATCTAGAGGTTAGGCAGACACAAATCCACTTGCGGAAGAATAAAAAAAAACTGAAGAAGCCTCAAGATGATTAATTACCTAGTAAATAATTAGATCAGCATTATTAGAAATGGATCTGAGACAGTATTTTGTGTCTCTATAATTTAAGGATCCTAAAGGTACAAATACAAGAGGAAAAGCATGTGATATTTTACAAGGTTTCAGAACAGTTGGCAGAACTGCAGTACGACTTTGTAAAATCTGTGAAAACACTACCAAAGATCTTAAAAAGATATTTATAAAGAATAGAAGATCTTAAAAAAAGACCTAGAAGAATAAATTCAAGAAGAAGGCCATTCAATAAAATACTATTATTGTTTTTCGGTATGTTATGGCAAGGGATAACTTGGAAAAAGAAAATGAGCACACAATGTCAAGAGTGTAATCAAAGTCAAGGTTATGTGCTTCTCTGTGTTCTTTGTATGGTTATATCCCTCCTATTCTTCAAGCAATGGATTGAATGTTGTTACCTCTTGGAAAAGCTTCCTAAAACAGATAGTAGCTATTCTCAAGCTAAAAATTCTAGCTTTCCCTCTCATACCATTTACTATAGTTTAAAAGTATTTCATTTTAGCAGCTCTTTTTCTAAAATTTATGCTGTGTGACAGCAGAGAGGGTTGAGAACTGCACTGCTAACTGAAAGGTAGCACTTTTCTATTGCTGGAATCCACCGTCACCTTGAACAAGAAAATAGGCACTCTCCTCTTCTGAAATTCGGACTCTGAAAACCCAGTGAAGACTATCAAAAGAATTCTTATCTCATGGCAGCAAAGAACACATCTTATTCACAACTGCATCCCAGCACCAAGCAGAACATCTAGTGCTTAGTAACTCAACTCACTGGACTCAAACCACCAGAGGTGCCACTGTGGGTTAGCAGCACAACTCCCTGCAGACTACACCATGAGACCTCCCTCAACACAAACAAATAAACATTTCCTAGGGAAATTAATGGATATGACACCAAAGAAAAGCAGTCTAACGTGATGAAGTCAAAGCACTGCACAATTTTGTGTATGTGACCAAGTATGATAAGTAATAGCAGATCTAAACGTAAAGGAGGTAAATAATAGAATTGGTGATGATGGAGTAGCAATAAAACTAGAAGACAAAAATATTAGATGGTTCATATATATATATCACTAAATCAGTTAGATACAGAAATAGAGCCAGGAAAAAAATCTTTAATGAAAGAGTAAAATCAGAAAAGAAATAGATATAAACAAATGTGTTACAGAACTGTAATAAAAATCTACTTCTCAATTCTATGGGTTTAGAATGAAAAATCAGGTCTTTTCTATCAGAAGATTAACAGAAAGGAGAGTAAGAACCTTGATCCTCCTTTGCCTACCTACAATGAGTAGGAAGGGAATGGGTGTAGGGTGGAGCCTTTGTTTGGGGGCCAGACTTTGGCAAGTCAGGATTCAACTAAGGCAAAGAAGTGAAGACGATATGCCAAGAAACTTGAGGATATGAGGAAATTTACTAGTCCCAACCACTAAAAAGCAGAATAGAGGATGGAGATTAAAATTAGATGAAGAGAATATTTTTATTTTCTGCACTTAGAAACAAACAGTACAACAGATTCACCAAAAGTAATTTATAAATACAATTTTGTTTTACCTGTGACTTTACTGAATTCTTCCAAAATGTTTTCTTTAGTCTTATTCTTTGGAATTGATCCAACAAAAAGCCTGTTGTTTGCGACAGAAATGCACACTCCAAGGTGTTTTCCAGGGCGAATTTCATAGCTGTCACACTGTAAGGGAAAAAAAAACAAAGACACCGCACAACCCCCCCCCCAATTAAGGACAAATGATCTTTTCTAAAACATTCAACAACTTAAGGCCCAGCACTCCATTCCCTGCTTCAAGAAATTTCAGGGTTCATTCAGGTTCTAAATAAGTTTTCTTTTTTAATTTCACTGTTAGTCTCTTGGTTCTTTTTTAGCTTGGTTTCATTAACCTCTGCTGTTTTTCATATATAGTGACTCAAAGTTATTTCTTTTCATTTTTAAAAAGATCTTATTTCACATTTCCCTTAAATTTTCTTTCCAGAGAATTTCAGAAAAAGTACATTAAGATTTATCATGCTGAAAATAGTAAGGTATAAATTAATATGTAAAAAGCAAAAACTACGTATTATTTCTAATCCATGTAAAAGACTTTCATTCTGTACAATAAAATAATTTTAAATAAATGGTTTAAATTGCATGGCAAATATCCAAACAAGAAAGGAGGTCTGGTGGTCCAAAACTACATGAAATAATGGGAACAAAAAATATTTTATTTAAGTTGTAATAGTTTATCACTGCTTAACTCGAAGGTATGAGATTTTAAAAAATCTCATATATTGCCAAAAATGAAGAAATTAAGTTTTGAAAATATCTCACTATTAAATAAACAAGCTGGAAGAAAAAGTTCATAATAAAAATGAAAACCTAGGTCAAACGCAAAAAGTCAATACTGTCAAACTGGCTGCAATAATTCATAGTGACCTTACATTGGGTTTTCAAGGCTTATATTGAAAGGAGACTGCCCATCTTTCACCCTAGCAATTGCTGCTGGTGGATTCAAACCACTGGGAAATATCTTTGAGTCTGCAGTGCATCTTGCTACAGACTATGACACCAGAGTTCCCTAATTTAGAGGTTATTAATTAAACTACAACCCTTTGGGGAAAATATCAACCAATGAAGAAATACTAGTACAAAATAACATCCTTAGATGTCTGCTAAAAGAGTATGTATAAAATCCCATGACATTGTTATTTTAAGTCACTGAAATAGTTCTTAGTATAGAAATGAAAATATACTTAAATGTGCAGACCATTGATACTATTATTACTACTACTCTGAAGTAAGCACAAATGGCAAAATGGCCTTAAAGAAAGGGAAATACGGGTAGCTCTGGTAGCCTAGCGGCAAGAGGCTGCACTGTAATCCCAGCGGTAAGCGGTTTGAATCCACCAGATGCTCTGCTGCAGAAGGGGCAATCACCTCCTGTACCAGTCAGTTCAGATTTGAAGGTACACACACAAAAAATAATAAAAAATGTTTTAAAAAATTATAAGAAAGAGAAATACTAAAAAAAAATCACTTAAAAAAACTGAAATAAAAGAGAAAGGTTGTAACAGCAGACCCAATGGCCTGGAACAAAAAGGAAAAAAAAAAAAGACACTTAGAAAACAAATTTTAACTGCTATACTGAGATAAAAATAAAATAGAAACACATAAGCCAAAAATGAATCAAAAAAATTCACAACCACTTGGACATTGTCTAAAAGTCACTATCATCAACTGTTAATGTTCCCCAAAACTTCGTTACAGCTTTCACTGACATCCTTTTCTGTCTAAAATTAAAAATATAAAACTACACACATATTCAAATGAAATGTTTGGTACTAGTCAATCTATTATGGGTATCTTTTTAGAATAGTGAGGCATTCTAAATAATACGTATTTTGGGGTATTTTCACTTCTATTAGAATTTGAAAAACAAAGCAAAGATCATATATCAACTCTCAGTATAGAAACATTTAAAGCAAAAAACTAAAGAAAATGAACGCTCATTATCTTGAAATACTTTTGTATTGAGGTTTATTTCCCTCAAATTATGACTTGGTAGATAGATAGTGGATAACATACCAGTTTCACAGCTTCCTGTGCAGCTTCCTTTCCACAAAAGGTGATAAAAGCATACCCTCTGTTCTGACCAGACAGTGGATCCATCATAAGACGTAGATCCCAAATGGGACCAGCCTTCTCAAAAAGAGGCACCAACTCATCTTCATATAAATCTCTGGGTATCTTACCTACAAAAACCTGAAATAAAACGGATTTTTTTTAAGAATTTCAACATGTTTTGTTTTAGAGCTGTAAATCATAATTGCCTTTTTCATTAAAATTGGACAGGCCTGAGGATGAGGAAACACAAGAGAGAAGGAGTAGGAAGTTTGTTGAGAATGCTAAAGAATGTCAACAATTTGATTAATTAGCTGAATCTCACAGTTGACTTAAGAGAGCTAACCTAGATTTTTATTGTAATAACTCCAGGGTCATTACAGAGAACATTTATACTAATCTGAATTGTTATACACTATCTTTTTCTCATACATAGAGAATAAAAGGCATTTATCCTCATAAAAATACAGTGTCTTACAAAAACAGTAATTGTATGAAAAGACTGACATGACATGGCCTTTCTCCAAATATTCTCTCCAACACGAAGTTTTACTACTTAATTAGTAACCTCACTATTTTTATAGAATATTGCTTCAACCTATTCTCCACTCAGGATATTAAATCTTAAGATACTGAAACATCTTTTCCATGAAGAATTTTTATTATCATGAAATACAAAATTATAAGAAAAATTTACTATACAGAAAACCTCAGTTAACTAGATATCAGACTATTATTTTCTTCAAGCTTCCAAAATATCAGCAACATTAAAAACAATCTTTTACATTAAAACATTTATAATCCATAAAAAGTCCATTACAGAGGAATTTTCTATTGAAATTCATCAACATGAACATTTTACTCTCTGAAGCATAATCTTAGGTAAATAATGAACAACAGCAATTTAAAAGATGATAAAATTATGACTGGGTATTAACTTTTGAAGGTAAATTGTACAAACAGCTGTATGGTCTTAAGCCAATATTTCCCAAATTAATCCAATTCACCATCACTGCTGCCTAATAAAATTTTAGGTATACTCCTGAATCTTAGAATTATTTTCACATCTATTCCCATTCTTTTCTCTCTTTTTAAAGTCCTCAATACTTGTTCTGTATTCTTCATGTTCCTTCTCTTCAGCCTTTAAAAATACCCAAAATCCTTTATCTTCTCTCCCTCTCCCACATAACTCAGAGGAAGATCTACTTCCTTTGCCAAGAGTAAACTCTTAATTCATTTAATAAGTCTTTCTCTTCATTGACTCCTGAGCAATTGTTATGTACCATCAAGGTGGAACTGACTCACAGCTAATGGACTTTCAGAGGCAGTAAATGACACAGGAAAAGACTGCCCAAATGCTCATCTTTCTTCCACAAAAAATTACAAACCTTTGTTTTCTCAAAGTTGCTGATATTTAGTCCTTAGGCACTGGACTAATAACCCAAAGGTGGCACTTCTCCAGCTGCTTAAATCAACCAGCAGCTCCAGAGGAGAGAGATGGGAAACCTCCCCTGTGATTGACAGCTTTGGAAACTTATTGAAGGGTCAGCGTGGAGTCAGTTCTGAATCAAAGGCAAATGAGTCAGAGTTATGTTTTTTCTTTATATCTCTTTTGCTTGATACATCCTTTCCTTCCCAATGGTTTCTTTCTCTATTTAAAAAATGTTCAAACATCACAGTTGTTGTTGTTATGTGCCGTCGAGTCGTTTCCGACTCATAGCGACCCTATGCACAACAGCTCTAAACCCTGCTCTATCTTGCGCCAACCGCACCGCCTCTGACACACCCATCCCGATTACCCCAGTCACCGAATCAATCCATCTCATAGAGTGTCTTCCCCTCCTGCGCTGTCCCTCCACCCTCCCAGTAACAAAATACAAATAAAAAAGTTTGTGAATACCTGGGCCACATCTGTATCTGGTCTATTTACTGAATAGCTATACACTTAAAGAAATCACAATTGCTAAAGTGGAAGATTAGTAAAAATAAGGGAAATGAATTGATACAGTGGCTGCAAAAACAGGTTCCAACATGTCAAGGACTCTGAGGATTGCACAGGATTAGGCATAGTTTCATTCTGTTGTCCAGAAGGGTGCTATAAGTTACAGCCAACTAAAAGGCAACTAGCAACTTATAAATCACAGAGATGTGTCATCTTCTCCAATGATAGAAAATATTGTGTAGGACAGCATTTGTGTCCTGACAAAGCATCTAAAGACAAGACAGAAAAGCACTTGATGATCATGCACTGATTGCTTAAAATTGACTTATTTCTCCAGCTTTGGTAAATTGTGTTCAGATGTCACTAATGGATTTCTAACAACCAGATTCAAAACTTTTGTTTCTCAGTTCTCATCCTCCCTTGTTACCTGTACAAGCATGAACATTATTGTTACTATCTTCTGGGAAATGGGGTTTGTTTTGGTTTTTGTTTTGTTTTTTTTCCGTTTAACTCAGAGTATTTTATAATCTGGTCATACTTTCATTTACTTCTTTTCCAGACTCTGCATGGTACTTCTTCCACTCATTTAATAGAGAGTATCTCAAATTAATGGTTCTATCTCCTAGTCTCATTTTTTCAACTTTAAAGATAACTTCCATTTGTAAAGTCTACAAATATACAGCCATGTTTCAAATTTATATGCTATGTAAGTCTTTATCTCAACCACCTAGTAAACATATCCTCTTGGATATCCTGATGTTTGAGGAGGTTGGCGGCATAATACCTAATACCATCAGGCTGGTAACCAAAAAGTAAGCCATCTGAATCCATCATTAGCCCCAACAGAGAAAAGATGGTCAGTCTCCTACTATAAAGGTTTATAATCTCAGAAACCTAGTAAAAATTAGAACTGACTAGACGACAGAGTTTGGGTTTACTTTTTTATTAAACATCTTGATTTTACCTAAAATCCTATTTTTTTCCTTAAATATATACGTAGGTATGTATAAAGGATGACAATATTATCATAATGCTAACAGTGATTCTCTATGCACACATAAATTACTGGTAATTCTAATTTTATCCTTTTTCTTTAGTTATATTTTCTAAATATTCTATGATAAATACTATCATTGGCATTTTTCCCAAAACAAAACTCAGAATGATCATTGCTGTGTACCATTGCATCAGAACCAATCCATAGCTGACACTCCAGCGGATTTTCAGAGGCAGCTAATCACACAGGACACTCCCTCATCCTTCTCCTGTGGAGCAGCTGGTGGATTTGAACCACATGCCTTTGGGACTATGGTTCAGTTTCTTATAAAACACTAGGGCAATAGAGCTCCACAGAGATACAGAAAGGGCAGATTAGATTTTTTAAAATCAAAATTATTTAAACCACTCTTAGCAGCAGGCTTTATGATGTTCTCATTTCTATTTCAAAGGTCATTTCTGCTCACCTAATGGTTTCACCAGATGTCACCAAGAGTGGCAACAGTTGCAGCCAATGAATGAGCTATATGAATACTTCCTCTGTTAGGAGATGGCCTCTTCCTCCACAGTCCTTTAAAAGGTCACTTCTTCATACCACATGGAAACTTCTCTGAATCGTCCTGTCAGCCTGCCCCCACCCCCCGCCTGGGTCAGAGAACTGTGCCCTAGAGCCTGAGAGCCACAATAAAAGCTACTTTGCTTTAAAAAAAAAATCTCTATATCATTTCTGGCTGTACACCCTTCTCCTTCCAAAATGATCAAAGAAATAACTGAACGAACAAATAATTTTAAGTATTTGTAATTTCTCCCTCCATATCCTATTCACTTTAAAGTATCAGCATGAAGGTGCTCCAGTTATGTCTAATCTATCCAAACAAATGGCTCACTGAATATTCACTAAACTTGTCCACACCTTTCATGAGACTGTTGTATACACAAAGTCATGTGACATGCCCTTTCTAGGCTCTAAAAGGAAGAAAGAACATTATAGACCATCATGTCAAGGCTTTCATGAGATTTGTATTCTACTTACAAATAAATATCAAGAAAACAAATTTTATTACTTCAGGAAGTATTAAGTTCTAGAGAGAAAAATCAAAGTATGGAAAGAGAATTCCCCTTGTGATGGAGAAGGAATTGTAAGAGCACCTCTCTAAAGAGTTTAAAGTTGAAATGAGACTTAGGAAAGAGGAAAAAATAAAGTAGAAATTAGAGGAATGAGCATTCCATGCAGTGAAATACAAAAGGCCAAGAGATGAGAAAAAACACATGGCATATCTGAGGAACATCAAACAACGACTGCCAATAGAAGAACCACAGAAGACAGTGGTGAAAGGGACACAAGAACCAGAGTTAAGTTTAAGTCATAGTTATGAGTATTAAGTTTTACTCCTGGTGTTTATGAGAAGCCATCGAAGAGTTTTAATCACAAGTCACTAGATGTTATAAAAGGACTATTATGGCAGCTGTGTGAAGAATAGATTGTATGAGAGAAATCGAGTAGCAAGTCAATAAGGCAATCTAAGGATGAAATTATGGTGGACTAGTGCAAGGAGAATTGGACAATGACTAGGGAGGATAGAAGGAGAATTGATGCCTTTGAGCTGTGGTGCTGGAGAAGAGTATTGAATATACTACGGACTGCTAAGAAAACAAACAAGTTCATCCTAGAAAGGGTTAAATCAGGATGTTCCTTGGAAGCAAAGATTCTGAAGCTTCGTCTGACATACTCTGGACATGTTGAGAGGAGGGACCAGTCCTTGGAAAAGGATGTCATGCTTGGGAAGGTGGAAGGACAGGGCAGGAGAGGAAGACCCTCTATGAGGTGGATTGATTCAGTGACTGGGGTAATGGGAGTAGGTGTGTCAGAGACAGTGAGATTGGCGTAGGACAGAGCAGGGTTCAGGGCTGTTGTACATACAGGGTTGCTATGAGTCTAGGCGACTCGATGGTACATAACAACAGTGCAGGGCTACAACTATAAAGTTGAGAAGAAAGTTAATAAGCTTCTAATTGTACAGTCAAGTAAATTCTTTAGCTAACTTGGGCAAGTTTCTCAATTAGTGAAACTATTTCTTCATCTGGAAATATCAACAGTGAAAGGATTCAATTTCTATATGATAAAGAGCTCAGGTGATATTTCTTATTCCCAGCACTGAACTTGGTGTCTGGGATATAAAAGCTCTTTATCTTTAAAACAACCTCTTGGAGCTACTGTTTCATTTCTCTGTTCTTTGCAACAATGTTATTCAAAAATTTCTTGTCCCACTCCTTGGATCTTCCAAATCTGTCCTTCATACCATTCTAATCCACGACAAAAATCTTCCAGGCTATAACACCCAAGGGCCAAATCTCAGTCTTTCCCATTTACACATTACCTTGGTGACCTCATCCACAGTCCTGGTTTTTAAATACCAACAACATACTGACCTTCTACATCTATACTTTCCAGTCAGAACTGTAGGGATAAATATCAGGCTCATATAATTGTTTAATGAATAGTTCCAGGCTAGATGTTTAAAGAGATTCAAAATATCCAACATTTGACCATCTCTCTTTAGCTTTAACTATGTTGTTAGGTGCAATCAAGTAGAGTACAACTCACAGCAACCCTATGAACAAAATATCTGAACCCTGTTCTATCCTATGCCATCCCCACACTTCCTGATACACAAGACCTCATTGTAGTAGTTACTGTGTCAATCCCCCTGCTTGAAGGGCTTCCTCTCCTTCATCCTCCACCCTTCCCAGTATCATGTCCCTCTCCAAGGAATCGCCCCTCATAGCAACATGCCCAGTATGTGAAGTAAAGCCTCATCATTCTTGCCTCCAAAAAAGCACTCCAGTTGCACCCTCTCCAAGACCTATTTGATCTTTTGACCATCCATGTTCAGTGTTCTTTTTCAACACCACAGCTCAAAGGCGTCAATTATTTTTCTGTCATACTTAATGCATTACCACCCTATTATATCAACCCACTAAGTACTTGAACTTCTGGCAGTACTGTTCTAGCTGGTTTTAATGATCTTCAGCGTTATTTTTGCTTGCACGTGTTATCACTGATATTGTTCAAAAGATTCCACATTCTGTTGGATCATCTTTCTTGGGAATGGGAACAAATATGGATCTCTTCCAATCTGTTGGCCAGACAGCTGTCCTCTAAATTTCCTGGCATAGACTGGTGAGCTCATCCAGGGCTGCATTTATTAAAGTGAAACAAGTCAAATGGTATCTCATTGATTCCTGGGGTGTTTATTTTTTGCCAATGCCTTCAATGCAGCTTCTACTGCCTCCTTCCTTCATTACCACTGGCTCCTGTTCATATGTTACTTATCGAAATTTTTCAGTGTCAGTTCTTTTTGGCACAGTGATTCTGTGTATTTCCTCCATCTTCCTTCGATGCTTTCTGGTCCATTTAATATTTTGCCAATAGAATCTTTCAATATTGTAACTTGAGGCTCAAATTTGTTTTTTAGTTCTCTCAGCTTAAGAAACGCAGATTGAGTTCTTCCCTTTTTATTCTCCAATTCCAGCTCACTGCACATTTCATTGTAATACTTTTGCTTTGTCTTCTCAAGGTATCCTTTGAAACAGTCTGTTAAGCTCTTTTACTTTGGCATGTTTTCCCCTTGTTTTGGCTTTCTCAACATTCTCGTGCAATTTTTAGGGCCTCTTCTGACATACAATTCAGTGTTTCCTTTCTCCCCTGTCTTTGAAGTGACCTTCTGTTTTCTTCATGGGTGATATCCTTGGTACCATCCCATAACTCATCTAGTCTTTGATCATCAGTGTTTAATGCTTCAAGTCTATTCTTAAAATAATCTTGAAATTCAGAAGAACTAGATTTAAGAGCATATCTTGGTTCTCATGGACTTATTTTAATTTTCTTTGGCTAAAAGTAAAGAATACCAGAAAAATGTCTACTTATGCTTTATTCACTATGCAAAGGCATTTCACTTGTGTGGATCATAAGAAATTATGGCTAACACTGAAGAGTGGAAATCTCAGAGCACGTAATTGTGCTCATGCTAAACCTTTACCTAGACCAAGAGGCTGCTGTGTGAACAGACCAAGTGTTTAAAAGAATGGAGTATGCCAGGGTTATAGTCTCTCTCCACAGCTACTCAATCTGTATGCTGTGCAAATTACTCAAGATGATGGACTTTATGAAGAGGAATGTGACATTAGGATCCGAGGGAGACTCATCAGTAACTTACTTATAGATGACACAACTTTCCTTGCTAAAACTGAGGAAGACTTGAAGAACTTGTTGCAGAAGAATACAGCCTTCAATATGGATTGCATCTCAATGTCAAGAAGATAGAGACTCTTACCCTGGACCAATCAATAGGCAACGTCATGAGAAAAGACTGAAAGGCTTAACAACTTCATTTTCTTTGTATCCACATTTAACACTCTTGGTACCACAGTCAGGAAATCAAGAGACATACTGCACTGGGAAAGTTTGCAGTTAGGGACTTCTCTAAATTACTGAGGAGTAATGATGTCAATTTGAGGACTATGGTGTGTCTGATTCAGGATATGGTCTTTCTAATTACTTGCTAACCATTTGAGAGCTGGACAATGAATAAGGAAGACAGAAGAACTGATGTCTTTGAGCTGTGGTATTAAAGAAGAGCACTGAACATTCCACAGACTAACAAAATAAAGAGCAAATATATATTGGGGAGGATAAAACTAGAGTGCTCTTTGGAGGCAAGAAGGATGAGGCTTCACCTCACATACTTCAGGCATGTTGCTAAAACGGGCTATTCCTTGGAGAGAGACATGATGCTTGGAAAGGCAGAAGGTCAGCGAAGCAGAGGAAGACCCTCAACCAAGTAGACTGACACAAAAACTGTTGCAATGTACTCTAACATGTCAGGAAGTATGAGGATAGCATAGGATAGAAGAGGGTTCAGATCTGCTGTTCCTAGGGTCGCTATGGGTTGTGCTTGACTTGATAGCACGTAACAACAACAACAACAACAACAAGTACTCATGGCAGTATACAGAGTTGGCCAAGAATATTGAATATATACCATGGACTGATAAAAGAACAGGAAAATATCTGTCTTGAAGGAGCATAACCAGAGTGTTCCTAAGGTTAGGATGATGAAACGTTGTATCATTTACTTTGGGCATATATTCACAAGAAACTAATCCTTGAAGAGAGAATCATCATGGCTAGGAGATGTAGAATGTCAGAAAAAGAAAGGAAGACCCTGAAAAGATGGGACTGACAGTGACCACCTCAATGGGCTTGGGTATGACAGAGATCATGAAAATGGTACAATATAGGGCAAGATCTATTGTTCAAAGGGTTGCTATGAGCTGAAGCTAAAGCAATGGCACCAAAAAACAATGAGCATTCATGAATAGAAGAGCTAGCACTAAAAGTAACCTATTAAGATGTAGCAAGACACACAAATAACTGGTGGTAATTCTGAAATATATTTTTCAGTGCAGCTAATCTAGTATAAGAATCAGATGTAATAAGAATATATTTTATTTAATTATTTTAAGTGTTTTAGAAAGCAAATTCTGTTCTATATTGTTCCTGTTAACACAGATAATAATATTTCATAATTATTTTCTGCCATATATATTTTCTCCCTATACCTTACAGATACAAGGAAAAAAAAACAACAAAACACAAAGTAACACAATGAAAAATATATACCATATACTACTTATATGGCGCCTTTATGACATAGTATGTAAAGTGCAGGGCTGCTAGATTAAAGGTTGTTAATTTGAATTGACCAGCCACTGCATGAGATAAAGACGCGTAATCTTTTCTGTAAAGACTTCCGATCACTAAAAGTAGGAATTGACTCAACAGCAGTGAATTTGACAATTAGTTATATTGGTTAAAAACAGATAGGAATGCCTCATTAAAGAAAAGGAGAATTGAGACCTTTGAGCTACGGTGCTAGAGATGAGTACTGAATATACCATGGACTGCCAAGAAAACGAACTGGTTTGTCCTGGGAAAGGTTGAGACCAGGCTGTTCCTTGGAGGCAAGGATTCTGAAGCTTTACCTGACATACTTTGGACACGTTTCAAGGACCAGTCCTTGGAGAGGGATGTCATGCTTAGAAGGGTGGAAAGGACAGCGCATGAGAGAAAGACCATTCATGAGATGTATTGATTCAGTGACTAGGATGAGGGAGGGGGTGTCAAAGACAATAAGACTGGCAGAGGATAAAGCAGGGGTTAGGGCCATTGTACATAGGGTTGCTGTGAGTCACAGGTGACTCAATGGCACATAACAACAACATCAACAGCAAATATATTCACATTCAGGAAAAGTCATTTAAAAAACTGATTAAAAGTCTAACACGTTTTCCATAAATGAATACTATTATTGTATTAAAAAAAATCAACAAATCTGTAGTCAAACAAGTTTCCAGTATCGGAATCATTGAGTTCCATGAATAAATAGGCTATGCATTAGAAATACTTATTTATCTGAGAACGAAGAGATGGCTTCAATTTCAAAATCAATTTAACTTAGGACTTAAAAGAATTTAAGAAAGCTAAAAAGAAACAGTAGTCAAAAACAAATGATCTTTTATCTTAAAGTGTTTAAGAACTAAAAATGAAATAAAAATATTTTCCTTTTATTAGCTTATTAATGATTTGGCCCCATGTCATTGTGACTCCACCAAAACTGTTAAGGGTAAGCACTCAGTTATGTACAGATAACCCTTTCTCTTTAGAATCAAGAGAAACTTATGAACAGCTGTAACTATTTTTTTTTACTCATTAACCATCAAGGTTTAGAAAAAGGCTTGATTGACCACTATCTATCCACTGAATACGTTAAGAGTAACAAGGGGAAGACTTTCTGAAAAGGACAATGTATAAAGTCAATACAAGTACCTACGCTGCTCAATGATCTACTAGAGTTCTATCAGTATCTGCTACTTGAAACTGCTACTGTGCAAATAGATGTTTCTCCTTATCATTCAATTAAAAGCTGGTCATATACTTTTAAATCTCTGAAATACACTGGGTTCTCTAATATGCCCAGTAGTTAATAAAAGAATTAGGTCTCAATTATCATTTCTCTTTAGTTAATCCTACAGAACATATTATGTTCTTCAAACAGGTAAGAATTTGCTATACAATCATGACTGGGTGTTACTTATGTTAACAGAAACAAATCAAATTGTATCTTAAATCCAAAACAATAGTTCATCTG
Source organism: Elephantulus edwardii (assembly GCF_000299155.1). Classification (NCBI taxonomy): domain Eukaryota; kingdom Metazoa; phylum Chordata; class Mammalia; order Macroscelidea; family Macroscelididae; genus Elephantulus; species Elephantulus edwardii. The sequence goes on along the minus strand of NW_006399778.1, from coordinate 7,542,840 downwards.
AAATAGTAAAGAATATCTGCTTTAAGCTTTATGCTCTGAAGAATGATCTAGTTCACTTTACCAAAGAGGACATTCAGATGATGAGCAAAGTGTTCAAAATCCCTAGCTCTAAGAGGTACAAACCAAAACACCCCAGAAAGAATGGCAAAATTCAACAGAGCAGCAAATAACAATTGCAGGCGAGGTTGTGGAGAAACTGGAACCCTTATTCACTGTTGGTGGAAGTGTAAAATGTTGCAACCACTATGGATGGCAGTATGGAGCTTCCTCAAAAAGTTGCAAATAGAAAGACCATGTGACCCAACAATTCCACTACTGGGAATATACCCTAAAGAGACCGTAACTGCCACCCAAGCAGATATATGCACACCCATGTTTATCGTGGCTTTGTTCACAATAGCAAAGAGTTGAAAACAACCCAAGTGCCCATCAATAAACAAATGGATACAGAAACTGTGGTATATTCACAAAACGGAGTATTATGCTGCAGTGAAAAACAAAGAACTAATGAAATATACAAAATGGGTGACCCTGGAGGACATTATGTTGAGTGAAATATCGCAGTCACAAAAGGACAAATACTGCATAGTGCCATTGTTGTAAAACAGGACTGACATTGGGGCTGGGGGAAAACTAAGAAGAGAGTGGATAAATAATGTATACGGCATTGAAACAGGTAAGGGAGAGAACTATTTAAAAGGAATATATGAGTAGGTACTATTTTCATGACAGGATTCCAGAAAAAGAAATGCATAATAAAGTGGACTGTGAACAGGTGTGGGGGGTGGAGGATTGTATAACAATGAAAGAATTTTTTTTTCTTTTCTAAGAGAAAAGTGAACTGGGGGGGGCAGGGAGGAAAACGTACAACAATGAATGAATGAATGAGAAAAAAATTAAATGGGAAGAATATGCTGTAAAAAAACATTTGAAAAAAAAAAGAATGATCTATTTAAGGGAGCTCTGGTGGCCTAATGGCAAGAAGCTGCATTGCAATCCTGAAGGCAGGTGGTTCAAATCCACCAAATGCTCTGCTAGACAAGGACGTACAATCTCCTCCTATGCCAGTCAGATATGATTCGACGGTGCACAAGAAAAGGGGGGGAGGATTATTTGTAAAAATTGTATTCTTGTTTATCATTCTTCTAATACAGCACTTGTCTGTCAGTTCGATGCGCTGAGGTAACAATAACAAATAAAAAACAAAAAAGGATGACTTAAAAAAAGAACGATCTTTGTAAAATCATACAGCCTTCATATTAGAAGGTTGGTGGTTCAAACTCACTAACTGCTCCTCAATGTGGAAATCAGTTTTTGTAAAGATTTGAAAAACCTAACTATACCAAAACCAATGACTTCAAGTTGGTTCTGACTCATGTGACCCACCACTCAGAGGAGACTTGCCTCATTTTTCTCCCAAAGAGTAGCTGATGAATTCAAAATGCAAATTATTCAGCAACCAGCAGGAAACATAAAACACCACCAAGGCTCAGTGGAAACCCTAAAGGGCAGTTCTACTTGGTCTTACAGAATCACTATGAATTAGAATCAAACTGATGCAACAGGATTTTTATTCTCGGATATTCAGGAAGACATTTAGCAATCAAACCAGTTTATAGTGAAAATGTATAGATTTTTATCCAAAGACAAAAAAATCTCACATACAGTTTGGTTGGTTTGTTTTGTGCTTTTTTTTAAATAATTTTTTATTCTTTTTTATGCATGTACCGTCAAATCAGATCTGACTGGTACAGGAGGAGATTGTCCCCTCCTTCTCCAGCACAGCATCTGATGGATTTCACATACAGTTCTTAACATTTTACTACTGCCAAACAAAGGCACTGATGTTGATTTCTCAAACAAAAGTTAAAACAAGGAAAGCCTCAAAATCCTGCATCAAAAATGACACCAATTAATACCAATTTATCAAATTTTTTTCTTAAATTTTTTTTATATTGGTTTGCTTACAAAGTTCGTATACATTGGGTTTCACACAATCATTCCCATTATGATTTATAAAATTAATCAGCATGGAACTATGTTCACCATCACCCTGTCTTTCTAGATCCCCGCTGGATCTTTCCCAAATCTTTAAATAATCTAGTACATTGAAAACACCTTCTGACCTCAAATTTCAACTACTCTAGGCCAAATCTCACAAAATTTAGCTTATAGAAGAGTCTATAACTTTATCCTTTGGTTTGCGTCTTAAGATATTGCCTGATAGGAGTAGCTGGGGCTCTCATAGAGATTTTACTTAAAACAAGAATGATGATCTCAGAGGGATTTTACTTACAATAAACTATATTTTAGGACATCAAATACATTATTTAGGAAAATTCATCTTTTTCTAAGATGCAATACAAATTTAAGAGAATGTACATATCCATCCATGCTTTAATTTAGCATATCAATCATTTATTAATTGGATCCTTAAAACCACTAACCTATTGTTCATGTCGCCAGTGAAATTTTACTAACAGTACTAGAAAATTCCTTCCTTATTTATATAAAGATAAAACAAGTCTCCACTAATGAGCTCATTAATGAAAAACATTCTAATGGGCTAAAAAAAGTTCATTTCTATAATCATTATGAAGTAGATCAGTTGCTAGGCTGACTCTAATTCACAGCAGTCACACATGTGTAAATCAGAACTTTTATACAGCTCTATGAATTTGTCTCACCCAGGGTCTTCTATAAAATGGACACAACTGACTAATTTTGCACCAGATTCTGTAATGGTTTTGCTAAGAATATAAAAAAAATTTTTTTTATTCCTGGGTAGTCTATATAGCAAGCTGTGCTTCCTACCCAAAGGCTACGTATCTAGGGAGATTCAAATTCACCAGAAGCTCCTAGGGAAATGGAGAGTCTATTGCTGTTGTAATATATAGCTCTGAAAAACACTATAAAGGATCATTATAAGTCAATACCAACTTGATATCTAGGAGTGAGTGAGTTTTTATTCTTAGGGCTTTGTAAAGGTGGTATTAACAAAGACACTACATGTTGAAAGGTCACTGATTTTCAAGAGGTGTCTGTGCTTGTTGTAGGAACTATCTCAAGAATGAAAATAAAAGCTGCAGTTCCATTCTTATCTATTTATTTTGTATGTGTTAGTTTTATAAACTCTGATACTGACAGTACATACACAAAAAAGAATTAAAAAAAAAATCCTTTTAGTAATTGCAAAGGGAGCAGATGCAATGTAAGGGTGGCAGTCTTCCCATCAATAATAGCCGCAGCAGCAGAACTGCTCAAACATGCCAACCCCCACGTGCTCCTTCACCTCTTTCTACCAATCACTTGGGTCTGATATTCATTGTTGACTCAGACCTTACTAACAGTTGTGGAGTTTATTAAGGAATTAAGTTGGAGAGTGGGGAAGGCAAAGAAAATCAATGAAAGTCTAGGTTTAGTCCAGCAGTCCCAAACCAGACTAATACAGTACAATTCCCCAATTAGTGAAAGTCCAACAACACAAATGCATGAATCCTCCAGTTTTCTCAATCTCCATCAAGGTTTGCCTCAGAGCAGTTTAAGTCAGTTTTTCCTTGAATCATTCAGCAAGCAAAACCTGTAACTGAGGCCTTCATGTCAAGGTTCCTCTGGTTACACTTTTCCATACACTTTGTCATGGTCTCTTCACCATCTCTCCACCACTGTCACCGGATACCTCAAAGCGTGGAAAGCTCTCCCTTACATTGGCCCTTCAACTGTTGATGATTTGCAAGACCATGTTTCTGCAGTTAAGACAGCTGGAGACCAGCAAAACCTAAGAATGGCTAGAAAAGCCAACTTCTAAAGTTATACCACCACAGTAATGCCGATTATTAAGAAATAAAACACTAGGGGAGCTCTGGTGGCCTAGTGGCAAGGAACTGCAACTACAATCCCAGAGAGGCACGGTTCGAACCCACCAGATGCTCTGCCAGGGAAGGAGGGACAATCTCCTCTGGTACCAGTCAGATCTGATCTGACGGTACACGTACACAAAAAATAATAATTTAAAAAAAAAAAGAAATAAAACACTTTACAAAAGCTGTAATAATCCTAAAAACTTAAAAAAAAAAACACCAATAAACAAACAACTATTATATACAGGACTGGTTTTAATTATATAGAGAACTTTGTAAAATTATGTTAAATGGTGACAGCTTTATCTACTAACAAACTAAAAAATAATCTCTTCTTTCAAAAACCTGATTCTTGAGTAAACTTACAACTTCTTAAAACTCTAATGAAAACAAAACTACATAATAATTCTATCTGAATTTAACTGGCATCACCTGCACAAGAAATTACCCCCTCACATTACTTTAAGGAAAGATCTATAAAATTACCATTCAACAGTTTTTGATGTTGTTAGGTGCCAAAAGCATCAAAAAACACATCAATCTCATGAATAACAAATCTGAACCTACCCCTATCTCACACTATTGTCACAATCTCCATCAGGCTGAATACCACTATTGCAGTCACTGTGTCAACCCATCTCATTAAGAGTCTTAAATCTTTCTCTGGCCCTATACCTTTCTTTCTCAGCATGATGCTGTTCCAAGCACTGGCCCCTCCTGAAAACCAGCTATGTGAGACAAAGCTTCACTATCCTTGCCTCTGAGGAGTAGTCTGGTTATACTTTCCCTAAGACAAGTTCTTTTTCAACATGCTTCTCTAACACAATTCAAACGCTTCAACTCTTTTTTGTCTTCCCTACTCATTTGTCCAACTTTCTGGTGCACAGGAAGCAAATGAAAATATCATGGCTTGCTCAGACACATCATAGTCTTTAAACTGAGTTAAGCACCTTAAAGAAGTCCTTGACAGAGGTCTTCAATGCAACAGATGTCTTTTGATTTCCTTTTATTTTAGTAATTTTTTTTCTGATTTTTAATAAAAGTTTACAGAAAATTTGGATCTCCATTCATTGTTGCACATTTTCTTCCCTACCCTCCGCAGTTCACTTTTCTCTTTAAAAAAATTCATTTATTAGGGACCTCTGGTGGCCTAGTGGCAAAAAGCTGCACTGCAATATCAGAGGTACATGGTTCAAATCCACCAGATGCTCTGCTGGAGAGGGAGGGGCAATCTCCTCCTGTACTAGTCAGATCTGATTTGACAGTACATGCACAAAAAAAGAATGAAATTTAAATTAAAAAAATTCATTCATTGTTAAACAATTTCCTCCCTCCTCTAGCCCAGTCCACTTTGCTATGCAGCTCTTTTTCTGGACTGGTGTCATACAAATAATGCCCAATCATATATTCCTTTTAAACAAGTATTTCCCTCATCTGTTCCAATGCAATGTTCATTATTTACCCTCTTTTCTTAGTTTTCCCCACCCCCCAAAGTCAGGCGTATTGTACAACAGTGGCATTATGCAGTATTTGTCCTTTTGTGACTGAGATATTTCACTCAGCATAATGTTCTCCAGGGTCACTCATTTTGTGTATTTTATAAGCTCCTTGTTTTTAAGTGCTGAGTAGTATTCCATTGTGTGAATACACCACAGTTTCTCCATTTTTTCCCCCATTCATTTCTTGATGGGGCACTTGGATTGCTTCCACCTCTTTGCTACTGTGAATAGCAATAAACATGGGGGTGCATGTATCTGTTTGGTTGGGAAGTTCTGGTTTCTTTAGGGTAAATTCCCAGCAGTACAATTGCTGGATCAAATGGTATTCCTAGTTCAACTTTTTGAGAAAGTGCCATACTGCTTTCTATAGTGGTTGCATCATTTTACACTCCCAACAACAGTGAATAAGGGTTCCAATCTCTCCACAACCTCACCAGCATGTGTTGTTTGCTGTTCTGTTGAACTGTGCTATAGTTGCTGGGATGAGATGGTATTAATTGTTAGTCTTAGTTGTTTTGATTTGCATCTCTCTAAGAGCTAGGGATTTTAAACATTTTTTCACATGACTGTTTGTCATCTGAATGTCTTCTTTGGTGAAGTGTCTGTTCATATCCTGTGTCCATTTTGCAACTGGGCTGTCTTATCTTATTGAGGTGCTAGAATATTCTATAACTTCTAGACACAAGTTCCTTATCAGACATGTCATTACCAAATAATTTTTCCCAGTCTGTGTCTTTCCTTTTTACACTGCTGTAGTTTTTTGATGTACATATGGATTCGAGTCTTAGAAGGTCCCATCCATCTATTTTATTCTCTTCTGATTACAGGTGCCTTTTGATTTCCCGACAGCTGCTATCAAGGTGCTGACTACAGATCCAAGTAAAATTAAACTGCTGACAAGTTTAGTTTTTTTTTTCCTCCACAATCTCACCTACTGGTCAAGTGGTCAGGATTTTTGTTTTCTTGATGTTGAAATATAACCCAACATAGTTCAGATATTAAGTTATAAGGCTATAATTTAAATATTAAAAGAAAAAGACCACAGTCAGATGAAGAATCGATGCCTCCCAAGTAGTGGTGCTGGAGAAGAACCATGAACATATTATGGCCTGTCAAAAGAAAAATACAAGTCTGCTCTTGAGAGGGTGAAACCAAGTTGCTCCTTGGAGGCAAAGATTTTAAAGCTGTCTCTCATACTTTGGGCATGTTGCCAGGAGGGATCAGTCCTTGAAAAGGACATCATGCTTGGAAACAGGTAGACCCTGGAGATGGGCTGATACAATTAACTAGAGTAATGGGGGTAGTTGTGTCGGAAAACAGTGAACCTGGCTCAGAACAGGAGAGGGTAAAAAGTTACTGTTGCTATGAGTCTCAGTCAACTTGACAGCACATAACAAAAACATCATGTTCCTGATGTGAGGCACTAAAGAAGTACAGTGGATACACCTACGAAATAATGTCTGCTCTAACAGAACTCATTTTAGATGCTGACGGGCTACTTTTGACTCACAATTATATCAAGTGCCTGCCTTTTCTGAAAGGCTGTAACTTTAGAGGGATAGATTGCCAGGTTATTCCCCCAGAGTAGCTTAGGAAGGTTTGAACCTCTGTCAGTTAGTGGCCATTAACCAAGTTTTACTCAAGCACTATTTTCTCTATTTAAAGGATTAGAATAGACTAGCATATGTAGAAAACTTAAGGAAGGCACAGATGGAGGACAATTGCTTCTATGCAGAAATACAGACCAATGAGGCCAACCTTTTTTCTGATTCCAAATCTCTTATGCAACCTATTCCCATCAATGTTTCTCAATAAAGAATGAGTATCTTCTATGTCATTTTCTGGGGAGAAAAGGGAATGGACTGAGGAAGACAAACAATGTTCATGTTATCAGAATAAAGTAATAGCTTCTCTCCAATTTTACTAGTATCTGGGTAAGGAGTTCAACTGCCAACCCAAAGACATGTGGTTCTAATCCACCAAGCTGCTCCATGAGAGAAAAATGAGCAATCTCTTCCTGTGCTATTTTCTGTTGCTGTTTGGTGCTGCTGAATCAAGTACAACTCATAAAGATGCGATGAACAAAATATCTGAACCCTGTTCTATCCTGAGCCATCCTCACACTTCCTGACACAGAAGAGCCCACCATGTCAGTTCACTTGGTAGAGAGTCTTCCTCTCCTTCGCTGACCCTCTACTCTTTGCAGCATCATGTCCTTCTCCAAAGAATAGTACTTTCTGGCAACATGCCCAAAGCATATGAGGCAAAGCCTCCTCACTTTTGCCTCCAAAGAACATTCTGGTGTGGTGTTGTAGAAGAGCATCAAATATGCCACAGATGGCCAAGAGAACAAACAGATGTGTCTTGAATAGAGTGTGCTATTTTTACAGCCTCTGAAAACCAACTGGAGGGTCAGCTATGAGTTTATTCTAGCTCAAGGGCATACAATAACAATAGTAACAAAATGGTTATCACTAGCATCATAGTTTTAGCCACAATTTCTATGAAACCTGAAATCATTTTTAAGATGTTTAGGTATTTATCAGACACATGTTTACACAGCAGCAAAACACAAATAAGCCTCAAAACTAATGATAATAATTATTATTTCAAAGCTAGACTTTGAAAGAGATCAACTATTTTTTCTCAAACAGACAGAAGAATTCAAACTAAAGGACTGATACAATAACTGAATAACACTCACCTCTGTTCCAATTCCAGGTTGCGCACCAGAGTACACACTATCTGGTGGAGGACCACCATACTTCCTCTGTCCTGTTGTTACATCCAGAGTATAACCAGTCCTCTCAAGCAAGGCCTAGAGATAATTACATATGATCATATCAGATATTAAATCACACAATGAATATAGTCACTCAATGCCACTGAGTCAGTTCTGACTCATAGCAACCTTCCATCCCACCTAAGGTTGTAAATCCTATAAGGAGGAGACTGGTGGATTCAAACCACCAGAGACATATGGTCTTTGGGTTAGCAACGTTAACTCACTTATATACATATAACTTAAGGTATACTGAATTTTCTGTACGTTATTCCTCTCATCTGAAAACATGACTACATTCCTTATCCAGTCCACAATGGAATTAAATTCATTTGTTTCACTAAAACCCTACATTCAGCTTCTAAATATCAACAGTAATAACAATAATGGGCTCATGTTATATGATAAAATCATAATCTTGATCCTACTACCCACTCCCTAAAAGTTATAAATCTTGGATGTTAAATGTGAAGTACACATTGTACTACAAATTGAGCATTAATAATAAAACTATGGTTTATGTTAAAGTACTAAAAATATACAATATTCACCAGTGATCTACCTTCAAATTATGCACTACAACTAGTTATCCAGACAAAATGTGGGGGGAGGGTAAGAAATAGAACTATGTTTACTAATTAATTCTATCCAGTCTTCAATAAATTATCAAAAGAATCTTTACTACATTGTAGGTACTACCCTATTATACAGATGTTAATTTAATTCAAAAAACAAATCATGAGTTAGCATTACTATCCTATTTTACAAACAAAATGGAAGATAACAAGGGTAAATGAACACTCAAAAGGAGAATAGTTAAAAGTAAGGGCATTTCTTTACCAGGAGAAAACAAAATAGAAAGTGAACCAAAATCTTGATAAAAAAAAATTACTAGATCAATCCAAGAATTATTATTCAAAACAACTAATAGTTACTATTCATGAAGCATAAAATGAGGGAGTATTAATTAACATTTTTCATCACACATAAATTTCAATGTTTGCCCTAGGATTCTAATGCATATGTACTTATAAAATTTTATTATTTTATTTTTAAATACTAGTTTTAAAGCAAATATTGAAAAAAGTAAAAAAGTTATGAAAAATCTAAAAAATATGAAGAAAGTATTCTATCTAATTATCAAATTAATCTGACAATAATTAGCTTTAGTTTTACCTTGATCTTTGCTTCATCAGGGCCTTTTGTGGACTCTTGCACCTTGCTTCCTTGCTTCTCCCTTTGCCTGTAGGTCTTCATAACTCCACATAAAAATGCACTTTTGTTCTAGAATGGGCAAGTAATTCAGCAAAAAAGAGTCACCAGTAATCTTTGAATATTTAACTGAGTAACTGAATTACAAAAGAAAAAGTTTGGGGGAGCTCTGGTGGCCTAGTGGCAAGGAACTGCAACTACAATCCCAGAGGCGCACAGTTCGAATCCACCAGATGTTCTGCCGGGGAAGGAGGGACAATCTCCTCCTGTACCAGTCAGATCTGATTTGACTGTACACACACACACACACACACAGTTTATCACAACATTTACTTATTCATTCATTCAACAAATAATTGTTGAGTAGTTACTACAGGTGAGACTAGAGCAAAAAAAAAAAAATTAAATAAAGACAGTCTGGGTTCAGGGAACAAACATTTAAAATGAAAAAAAGTCTTCTATTTGTTGGTATTTTAACTGAATCTGGGCTATCTTTGCCAGATATTCTGAAACTAGTTTTTCTACCTATATTATTTTTCTCCAATATAAAAAAAAGATCAGCTAAAGATCCCAAAAATGTTAAGACTGGAAAATTTAAATATTAAAAAGCCTATTAATCATATAATAATTTAAAACTTTATCATTTAAAACTTTTAAAGTAACTTACTACAGTAACATGAGGGGTGTCATTTCAATGTTATACTGGTTTTTCTGCAACTCTTTGCTAACAGGTTAAAAAAAAAAGCTGAAGTAATCACACTCAAAAACTCACTTCTCCACCATGGAGGGGAAAACTAAAATAATTTCAGAACACTACTTACTCAGACATCTCTCAGACCTTACCTGAACATGTGATAGGTCACTTTCCTTGAACTGCTGTAGTACAGACAGAGCTCCTTCTTCATTAAATTCCCTGAGAGCATCAATTGCTCTTTCATCAAGATCGACATAAGCTACCAATCCTAAAATTAAATTGAAAAACAGCATTATTTTAACAAAATGGGTAATCTAAATTATCCTATTAATGTTTAATCAAGAATTACCTATATTTAATACTTTGACTAAAAAAACATTTTTATTTAACTACATGTATAAACACTGCTATACCAGTTATATAGACTCAGTATAAAATGCCAGCACCCTACAAACAGAATTTCATTTTCCCTCATCCCCCCAACCCCCCCAAATATGATAATCTTGATCCCATTACCCACTACCCAAAAGTTATATAAATCTTGGATGTTAAATGTGAAGTACACATTGTACTACAGATTGAGCATTAATAAAAAAACTATAGTTTATGTTAAAGTACTAAAAATATACAATATTCACCAGTGATCTACCTTCAAATTACGCACTACAACTAGTTATCCAGACAAAATGTGGGGGGAGGGTAAGAAATAGAACTGTGTTTACTAATTAATTCTATCCAGTCTTCAATAAAGTATCAAAAGTTTTCCCATAGTAGCACCAAAAAATAAACTGAAATTTTAGTTTATCTAAGCATCAAGTTTGCTGCAATCAGAATGTGGAAAGGCAAAAAATTTAACTCCTCTGCAAATGAAAGTGCAGCTTGATTAATCAATTCTGAAAATCATAATGTAAGATAGTCTTTGTTCTTCTGAGGCGACAAGCTGAGATTAAAAGATGTTGTGGCATTTAGCATATTGACTTGTGAAATGGCAAACATTTTTCAAATGGCACTGAGGACCTGATTACAGATTAACATGTAAACCGTACAGAAAATTTATGTACTTAATTGCATGTATGTAGTATATATAACCACACACTGATTTCTACTCATTTAAAACATAATTACTTAACATTCTAAGTTTATGCTATATCTACCTATATACATGTAGAAATAGAAATATATTTCAGAATTGATTCTATGTAAAATGGAAATATTTGGTTTAGTAAACCCCCCAAATCCATATAGACTAACATAAAACTGATTTCATTTTGGTAAAGAGGGGGGAGAAAAAAAAACACCAAACACACACAAAAAAAGACCCAAAACAACCTTTATTCCATACAGTAAGTAATTTTAAATATAATGCCACTTGCAAAGTAATTTATTTAAGAAAAAAGATGCCATGAGTTATGAGCTCAAAAAGAGCATGCCTAGGTAACTGGAGATTTCCTGCTTGAAAATTACACTGCCCAAAGTTGCACTCAGGACTCCCATCAATCTATTGCCACTCCATGCACACTCAAACGATCAGCCTCTTAACAACAAAACATTCTACAAAAGAGCACCTCTAAGCAGATCACTGCCAATTCTCAAAGGCAGGATATCACAGCAACTGTCCTGAGGACTGATTCTCAAATGGGACCATCACTCAAGAGTCATTTTAGAAGTTATTTTAAGATCTAAAATTATCATGAGTATCTTAAATTAAAAACAATAATAAAAACAAAAGGGGAAAAACCAACTAGTAGTATGTTACTACTATACTTAAGGCACATTTGTAAGACAACTTGATTTTCTCTCCCAGAATCTGTATAAGCACACAAAAAACACAGAGGAGGAAACTTTCAATCTATGGACCCAAAGGGAAAGGACACATTTATTTATGAACAACACTCCCTAACAGAAGTATTTTCTCTCCCTCTTTAGAATGGCAAACCACTTGGAACTAACCATATTAAGATGGTCACATTTGTTTAAGCACTTAACCATGGAACTTCTAGTTTTTAAAAAAAAAGGCGGCTATTACACAACAAACACTTTGAAGTTACTGAAATGTGGATTACTGTCTATTACAATCGATACTGACCACAAACTCTTAAGGAGTCAGACATTTATTATCATTACAAGCAATACAGTCTAACTAATCCTATTATGCCACCTAATAAGACCCAAACTGACTTAACAATCACTTTAAGATGATAAAAGTAGAAAAGTAAAAGCAAAATGACTGATTTAGAAAAATGCAAAATTTGGTATGCTGAAACAAACATTTTAATTGGTGATAAATCTAAGACAAATGATGGACTCTTCTGAAAACAACTAAAACTGAACATTCAACCCTAAGGAAGTTTCAAAATAATGAAATAAGAATATCAAAGTCAACCCAATATGCCCTCAAGGAAGGGAAAGTAACAAACATTCAGCTCTACATATCAGAAACAGTATTATTTAACCTTAAAAAAAAAAGTCTATAAAATTCAAAGTGGTTTGCCCTCACTTTTATAACCAGTCAGAAACAAGAAATGCATATTATACCTGTCTGAAATATTTCATCAAGTCTTTCTGCCACCTTCTGTGGGAGGCCTGCCTCTATCAGTGTCTTGTAGTGTTCTGTGTGAGTTACACTGGAAGTATCCATTGGTTCTTCCTCTTCTTTTAACTGTACCGCATTACCATTCACCTGATTAGCCATTTTATTATGCTGCTGGAAAAAATTCAGGAGCTATATTACATTAAGCCAGAAAGAACTAATTTGTAGGACAATGCACGAATTATCTAAACTAATTTGTATACATGCCACTATTAACCTGTACCAAAATAGTATTTATGCCTTTTGTGATGTAGCTAACCTAAATTTGCAAAAATAATCCTATGAAACCATAGAACATGTACATGGAGCATTATATCTTTAAGAAACTTCATGTACACTTGCTTAAATAAAGGCATGAATTTACTGACATGATTGTAGATTAACAAAAAGCAGCTGTTGTGTCCTGGTGAACATAACAACAAGTCCTACAAAATCCTACAAGTCCTTCAAGCTCTCAATTCTTAAAACAGTTTTTAAAAGTTTGGTTTACAACAAGATGAACACCCACAAACAACTTAAATCAAGGTTTAAGAATTTTCAAATTTTCCTGGCTCTGCTTTAAATCCAATAAATACCCTGCTGTTTCTAGTTCAACATGGCGATACTGTTTTGAGTCTTTTCCACCTCACTTAAAACACAACTCAGCATAAATTTTGTTCTAAAATTAATTTGCTGTTCCCACTTGCAGATTTAAAAGAAAAAATGACCAAGATTAAAAGCTAAGCAATTTTTTAAGTCCACATAACGTGAGCAATAGTTGAGGTCCCATCTTTTAAAAAAACTCAAAAACAAAAAACTGAGTATATGTTGAATTTTCATTTCAATAAAATAAACCTGCAAAATATATTGAAGAATGAACAGCTAACTTCTTGTAAAGCGTTTCAACAAACATTACCTAATGAGATAAATTTAGAGCCTATTTCTCAGGTTAGCCCTATCAAAAATGTTATTATGTTCAGCCACTAAAGTAATGCTCAAATGAATCAACTGCCTGAAAAGAGATATACTAATAAAACCACACAAGGCCAGTCTCTACACTGCCTCATAAGACAGGGAATTAAAGGGTTTATGTCTGTGGTGCAATTTTAATTTGATGAAAACAACAAGTAGCTGAATGCACTGCAACTCAAAATGGACATGAAGGTGAATTTCTGGAAGTTTCTTAATGAAACTCAAGATAGCTGGCTAGTCAGTTATAAAGAAATACAAAGAACTAAGATAACCAAATAAGATATACTAACACATAAGATATCCACACTTTGAGACTGTGTATCAAATACTGCAAATGTACCAGTGCAATTTTTCCAGCATAAAGAAAGCTTTGTATTTCAAAATGCACTAATACTTAGTTGAAATTAATGAGGAAGATCAAGAGGGAAAGTACTAGAGATAGAAAAATGCAGAAAAAGGTTATTCTAAAAATAAGAGTATCATGACTTTTCATGATTACAAAACTCAAGACTTATTAGTCTACCATCATCTATGTAGACACAGACTTTGTGGTTTAACTGAATGAATAAAAGGTTCTCAAGGCAAGCCTCATTTTGATGAACTAGTAAAATTAAAAACATTCAAAATTGCATTGTTAAGAAACTGTTTGCTATTTATCATGTAAGATGAATATGTTTACTAATACAAAGAAATCATCCTAAGACCCAAATATCTGTGAAAACATAGTTGTTTTCCCACACTCCCCCACTTCCAAATACAACCTATTATCATCAGAACTCAAAAGTTCTCAGTATCACAAGACCCTAATATAGCATTGCACCTCGGAATACTCACAGAAAGAAAGCACACTTTTTTAACAAGGAAAAAAGTCCCATTAAGGTGGTACTGTTTTAAAAGTATGTGTAAAGCAAAAAGGGTAAGTTGTGCATTAAGCACAAGACAAATAATTATGACTGTTTAGTTGCAAAGGCTAAGCTGACAGTGAAACGGGGTGAAGTAATTTTCAAAAAGTTTGTAACTTTAATGAAAAACACTATCATTAGATTGCAGGAAAACAAACTTTTCGGATGAAAGGAAAAAACCTCTTCGAGCCAAATACAAAGCGCTCATTTTTAAAGGCTATCATATCATGAGACCAGGTAAATTCTTTTATCAGTTCAACACAATGCCACACAGCCAAACCATATTTCTGGATGCAGCAAATATACTAATGTAACTGAAGTCACTGGATCCAAATATTGTTGCAAAAAGAAGAAATTTAGTAAGATTTATAAGGGGCTGCTGGGAGATTTGGAAAGTTGGGTGTACTAGTGCCTGTCTGGATTTTTCTAAATATCTCTGTAAATTTCTCATACTAAGTAAGACAGCTTTAAAAAGAATCAGCGAAATGAAAACTAACGGTAATCTCATGGCTTGGGAGTGTCAAGTCCTTGTCCTACGACCGACTCATGAAAACATAAATTCAGCCTCTTGAAAATAGTAGAAGTCTTAAAAAGGTAGTGTGAGAGGACTGAACCTTCGAAGAACCCCCTGGCTTTAATATTTTAAGTTTGGGTACCACGGTTACTACCATACAAGAAAAAAGTGTCCTTCCAATTTAGTGCGCCTATGACATTCTTAAATTACACATCCTCGGCGCCGCTTGTAGGCTACGTTTCCTGGCCTCTTAATAGTCATTTTTTCCTTCAAATCTCGGCTTAGAGCATGCAGGATGGGGGAGGGGAGCGAGGCTTCCTACACAAATTGGCCTTTGAGCTGCGGCTCGCACAAAAGTTTTCTCCAGGCTCAGGTAACCCAGGGATCTGCATCCTTCCCGCTGCCCATCTCACCCCCCCCCAATGCCCGTCCCGAGTATCAACACAGCTCACACGCGGCCAGGCCGGATGAAACGGGAGCACTCTGCGACTCCAGCGGGAGAGGCGACGTGGCCGCGGGCACCTCGGGCCCTTCGCGGGACCTGGCCGCATGGAGCCGCGGACGGAGGCGGGAAAAGCGCGGCCGACTCAGCAGGCCCCGGAGACGGCGACCGCGGGCCGCACCGCGGGGGCCAGGGGTGGGAGGAAAATGAGCGAAGTCAACGAGGCGCCTCGGGGGGGACTAGGCCCACCGCCGCGCGGCCGGACAAGGCCGAAACCGCCCCCAGCCCATCCCCACCCCCACCCCGGGGCCTCGTAGCTAAAACGAAACTGGGGTAAAAGGCACCGAGCCCCTGCCGGGTCGAATCGGGTTGGATCGGGGCTCCCGGCCCCTCCCCCCGCAGGCTGGCGTGAAACTTACCAGGACAGAGCAGGGGCTGACGGCCAGGCCCGTGAGAATCAGCGCGAGGCGCTTTGAAAACGACTAGAAATGGCGCGCGCGCCACCCCCGCCCCCCCTCATGGATAGAGACGCGATCCCGGCAGCACGCGGGGTTTCCCGGAACTGCTTCCAGGGACTCCCAGCTGCCGAGCAATCACGTCGCTTGACGATCTGAGAAGCAGCTCAGGTGACCAATAACAACGAGGAGAAGCGGACCTAGCCGGGCGGCTCGAGAACCAACCCGTGAAGCCGCCGGCAGAGCCAATGAGGGTACTAAGCGCCGATGGCTGGGGCGCCTCCGGGGCGGGGGCAGGCACACAAAGGGGTCTATAGTGAAAACCCCGGGTGGCAGCTAGGCTGCGGGGGACCATGCTATGGGGGGCCAAGACTCCTCTTTTCCCGTCTGCCACCGAAAAGAGGTCGAAAACCTCGGCCTTGCGCCGCGTGGCCGCCTCCGGAACCCCGCCCCCTGCCATCGGTCCCTGCCTGGCTGGGCCGTAGCCCGCCCGGCCGCCTTGAAGCCGGTGTCACACCGCTCCCTTATACCCTTCCTCTCCCTGCAGCGGGCGTTCGCTCCAGACACGCCCATCGCCACGCGTTTGGGCCTCACTCTAGGTCATCTTTTGGCTTTAGGTAGAATATTGTGTAATGGTGAGTTGATACCTCGCTGTGCTAGAGAATTTTGTGTAAAAAGTCATCTGGAATGATCAGGAAACTACCTCTGCTTCTTTGACTCCCTTCCCCACATCATTGGTGGATACTCAACTTGTGGGAAATCTATAAAGGCAGTCTCAAGTACAAATGATAGAGCAGACCTCCGGGTCTGGAGCTAATTTCTCTAACTCATTCCGTTCATTCCCCACTCGATTTCGCACTCAGCCGTTCTTCAGTTTACAAGGATTTATGTAAATCGCAAGGGGAGGAGTCGGCTCACCTTTCTTTCCTAGAGTCCCCAGTGGATTCGATCTGCCAGAGACTTGGAGCTTTATGAGTAAGCAGCGTAATTCAATGAAGTAGACATCTACAAACCAAAAGAGTTGTCCCAGAAGGAGATATATTCACATCATATCTAACTCTGTTTCTCACACATTACTCCTAAACCTGTTTCTCATCTTTCACCTGTACTGGTAATGAGTATCGCTATGAATCATAATGGACAGCAGTTAACAATCACAACCCGTAAGGAACTCTGTTTAGGGAACTCTGGTGGTCTCCTGGAGGAAGCTCTTCAAGGTGTCGAACTGATAGCATGACTGGAACAAGAAGTGTAAGCACAGCGGAGATTGCCAGGATGGTGGATAACAAGCGGAGTTTAATTCTGCTTTACATTGGGTCACTTGTTAAGTGCCGTCGAGTCGCAGGCGACTCATAGCGACCCTATGAAAGAGAGTCCTCGACGCTTGGGTGCCTTTCATCCTCTCTCCAGGTTCATAGGGTTTCCGGTTATTACGAAGTGGATGCCACTCCTCCTTCCAAGCTTGTTTTAATCAGGGAGCTCCACCCCACTCTCTGTCCGCATTGGGTAGCCAACCATTAACGCATTTGACACACCAGTGTCACATGTTCAGCCTCACAGCAACCACAAGTGACCGTGGGACGGCAACTTGTACACCAGGGCTATACGACCTAGAGGAATGTCTGAACAAAAACAATGAAAGACAGGCCCGAGGGCCACAGATTAAAAGTCACCCACCTTTGGCTTGGTAGCATCACTTTCTGTCCACTGGGCCAGCTGATCTCTCTATGATGATATTATTGTTAAGTGTGGTGGAGTCTCAGGCGCCTCATAGCGACCCTGTGAAGGTAAGTTCTCGCTGCTTGGGTGCCTTTCATCCTCTCTCCAGGTTCATAGGGTCACTTAGCACCTGATAATACCCACTCTTCTCAGGGCATAGAGCAGAGCAAGCAGGGTTGCCTGATACACCTGAGGATCATTTATTTCAACCTCCCATATTCTTTGAATTAAAAAATTAGTAATTGAAAACAATATATGCCAAGTGAAATGCTGTGGTTTTTTGTGCTATAAGATACAAAAGCACACAAATGTTGAGATTTGAGTCCAATGACAAAAAAGTCTGAAAGTGCTTGTTTTTAAAAGTGAATGACTCTGAAGTCTAAATTTTATTACTTGTTGCCCTTGAGTCAATTCCAATGCACGACAACCCTACAATACAGGGTAGAAATGCTCCATAGGGTTTCTAAGACTATAGGGTTTCCATGACTGCATTGAGATGCTAACGCAAAGGTCAGTGGTTGAAATCCACCAGCTAATGTGTGGGGGAATGATGAGACAGTCCCTTTCCATGATGAGGTACAGCCTCAGAAACCAGGAGGAATGTCTCCAGCTCCACTCCACTCAAGGCTAGTGGGTTTGGTGATGTTTTGGTAAACTTACCAAAGCATCTGCTGCTTCATCTTTCTCTACCAGAAGGCTGGAACTACTAATCTCTTAGCCTGGAACAGAAGGCTGTCTTTCATATCTCCCTCCTAGGATTATGTGTCTTTTAAAGACTAAAGTGCCAACTCAGACTAACTTGCTGTTCACTTCCCATCACCCAACCCTACCCTCAAAGATGATGATGCTGTAAGACAGCTTTATCATCAATTTTGTAGTAGTTTTACTTTAGAACATTATTCTTGAGCTGGTTCATTGCATTCCCTTCCAGTTCTTATATTTATCAAAGCCATTTTTAAGTTAGGTGTATTTACATATGAGTGGCACTACCACACTACCCCACCCTCAATGAACATTTCATTATTTTAAACAACAATCATTATTACTTACTGAGCTGCTGCTACTATGTGTCATGGGTTTTACCCATGCCATTACTGAGCCCTACATGAAACCAATAGTGATATTGTTCCATTTCCTTGCAGAAACCAAATCTCAGATGGATTTTTTTCCCCAAATTTGCCCAAATCCACACAACTGAACTAAGATTCAAATATTGGTCTGTTTAACTACAAAGCCCATAATTTTTCTACTTTTATCAAACTCCATTTCTATTTCCATCTGGAAAATTCTTGATTTATAGATGGTAAATCTGGTATATATTTTTTACTAGTAAA
Source organism: Elephantulus edwardii (assembly GCF_000299155.1). NCBI lineage: Eukaryota > Metazoa > Chordata > Mammalia > Macroscelidea > Macroscelididae > Elephantulus > Elephantulus edwardii. The sequence continues at coordinate 7,523,886 of NW_006399778.1, read as the reverse complement.
AGAAGTCATTGTCAAGCTGATGAATTGATGTTTGACACCATCAAGTTGATTACAACTCATAGTAAATTGATGTAACAGAATAGACTACCCCATAGCTTTTCTTAACTCTATTCTTTACAGTGGTAGATCACCAGGTCTTTCTTCCATGGACCCTCTGGGTATATTCAAACCACCAAGCTTTCAGTTAGCACCTAGCATCTAACCATCAGGCTTCCTTGGTGAATAAGGCAGAAAATACTATTTAGAGTCCTAAGCAAGCCATCAGATAGGATAAAGGGAATTGTTTTCCTTATGCACTCTGCAAATTGACCCATAATGCAATTTAAAATTGTTCTGAAAAGTGACAATATACTAAACAAAGCTGTGACTTCATAAGATTTCCATTTTGGAGAGTTACAATTCTTTACTTGGCTTTGTTAGAAATGTTCTCATAAAGATTATACTTATATGGACTTCATAGTTCTAGTTAACATTTGTCAACCACTTAGTATGCTATCTTGTTTAATCTTCACAATTTATGAAGCAGATACCAAAAGGTATCACCTCTCTTTTGCAAGTGACTGTAACAATGGGTTCAAATGTGTCAGAGAGAGAGTATGGCACAGGATCAAGCAAGCGTCAGAACCATTACTATGAGTCCTAGTTGGCCCATAACAACAAGAGTTCTGGTGGCGTAGTCTGGAGGGAGTGGCACTGTTAGCCCAAAGGCTGAGCCTCCCTGGCAGTTGGTGTCCACCACCAGCAATCTCCTCTCATGCAATTGACAGCCTTGAAAATCTATTAAATGGTCAGCTGTGAGTCAACTCTGACTTAAAGAAGTCCTTCATCAGGTTTCCTATGCTGTAAATCTTCATGGGAGGAGACTTCTCAGCAGATCAGGTGTTGAATTTGAACTCCTGATCTTTTGGTTGGAAGTCAGACACATTATACACCACTCATTAGAGCTCCTTAGTAATTTAAACGTCCCCTTTTGTAAACCTTTATATTCTCAAGCCCAGTAGTTTCAGCATTCTTTTCATTCTTAATTTACTTTTTTCATGAGTCATCTGTTCACACTCATTTCTATTGATAAAATAAGGAAAAATCAAGATAGCAAATAAATAAAGATACCAAAGTGAGTTCTCCTTTCCAAACATCTATGCCCCATTCAAACGCAAGAAAACAAGAATAATTTTTTATAAGTTAGAATTGCTAAATTCAGATAAAGAGTGATGAACACTTAGTATTATAGAAGAACTTAACATACCACTCTTTCCTTGAAAAGAGCAGAATTCTCTTCTGATTTTATACCAGGACTAAGGTGCTGTCACCCCCTGACTCTGAACTCTGCAGCCATTTTAAAGAGACAGGCTACCATCTAAATCGAAGAAGTCAACTTTTAGAGACTTCAGATTCTATAATTATTTTAAGGTTCCCCTCTATACTAGCAAAAGCGCTATAAATTGGAAATCTCTTATGGAAGTGTTACAGTAAGCTTTTAACTGAAATAGAGTAGAATATTAAGTATTATTATTCATATGAAAATTTATGATTCCACAGATAAAGCTGAATTAGCATTATGCATTCTGCTCCCAATATTGGGCTGGGGCCACACAGCGACAATAACATTTAGTAGAACTTATGTGTGCTTTGTTTTGAAATTTTTCAATTACGTATAAATGGGCTGTATGTACAGAACTAATTTCTCATTATTCTTAAATTTTAAAATATCCATATTCATTTTTTAGTTCTTATTAATAACAATAATATAAAATATTATACTTAGAGGTTTTCTCTTTCTGTTTTTCCAATATAGTATCTTTTTTTATCTGAATGTTTTTGTTGTTGTGTACTGTCAAGATGGAACTGACCCACAGCTGACCCTCCAGGGGTTTTCAAAGGCAATTAATTACACGATAGGAGATTGCCCATCTTTCTCCCATGGAGCAGGTAGTGGATTTGAACTGCATGCCTTTGGAATTGCAGTGCAGCTTCTTCCCACTAGGCCACCAGAACTCCCTAGTATCTTAATAGACATCTTTATTACATTTGAATACTATTAAGTAAGCCTCATCCTCAGCATTTTAATTATCTTCTTGGTCCTGTAAGCAGTATTTCCTTATAGGCCCTGTCCTCCCCCAATCTGTTAACAGTTGTTGTTCCATGATTCCATCTTTAGAACACTTCCCACACTCTATCAGGATTTCATTTCTTGCTTTTCATTACTATCCTCTCCATATTTGTGTGTGTGTGTGTACCATTGAGTTGGAACCAAACCATAGCTGACTCTCCTGAGAATTGTCTTTTTTCCTTTTTTTCCATTGCAGCTATGTATCTATACAGTAGGATTCACACATCCAAATATGTGGTCACCCAACTTCCAGGAGTAAGCTTTATCCACACTACGTGCACTTACTGCAGAGGGTCAAGGACTCCAGCCTTCAATATGGACTGAGGCTCAATGTCAAGAAGACAAAAATTCTCACCACTGGACCAATCGGTAGCATCAGGATGGATGGTGAAGAGATTGAGATTGTTCACAGCTTCAGTTTGCTCGGCTCCACAGTCAACACTCTTGGCACCAGTAGCCAGGAAATCAAAAAAATGTATTGCGATGGGAAAGTCTGCAGTTAGGGACCTCTCTGAAGTACTCAAGAGCAACAGTGTCTCTCTGGAGGCTAAGGTGCGCCTGTTACAGGCCATGGTTTTTGCAATCACTTGTTATGCATCAGAGAGTTGGACAATGACTAGGGAGGATAGAAGGAGAATTGATGCTTTTGAGCTGTGGTGCTGGAGAAGAGTATTGAATGTACCCTGGACTGCCAAGAAAACAAACAGATTCATCCTAGAGAGGGTTAAACCAGGCTGCTCCTTGGAGGCAAGGATTCTGGGGCTTTGTTTGACATACTTTGGACATGTTGTAAGGAGAGACAGGTCTTTAGAGAGGGACATCATGCTGGGTAGAGTAGAGGGACAGCGCAGGAGGGGAAGACTCTCTATGAGGTGGATTGATTCAGTGATTGGGGTAATTGGGATGGGTGTGTCGGAGGCAATGAGATTGGCACAGGATAGAGCACAGTTTAGGGGTGTTGTACATAGGGTAGCTATGAGTTGCAAACGAGTTGACGGCACATAACAACAACAAACAACCCCATCTTCAACCTAAAGCCTAGCTATACATACAAGCAGCTTGATACTCCCTCAAAAGAATGAACCTGGAGAAGAGGCTGGGAAGTGAGTTGTCTGGGCAAAACCGTTAGGGTATTGAACAATAGCAGTATATGGTCTACAAGGAGTGTGAGATTTGGGTGAACATGTGTCCGGAGCCCCATGAAGAAGAGCAGATGAAGGTTTTGCAAAGATCAGAGCCCATAGAGGTAGTCTTCTTACCCTAGTCTCCTGGAAACATTACCAAAGATTTTTATACTTGAAGAGAGCTATCACTTTGCAGATTAATAAAAAGAAAACTTATAAGGCACTATTTAGCTGATATTTCACACTTACAATAGTGAAATATACTGGTTGATAATTTAAGTCTGGCAGTAACAAATGCCAAGGTGCAAGATGAGAATAACATTGTGTTAAGATTATGTGTCAGCTGGCCTGGGTCATGACTGTCATTGACTTGGCAATTTCGAAATTATGTAGTTACCCTTCATTTTATCTCAATGCTAACCTTTGCAACCAAACCAGTCTTTGGAACCTAACTCTACTGATACTAGTGGATGTGGAAGAAATTATACGATTGAATTTTATACATTCAGTGCTTTATTAATCACAAATACCTTTTTTTAAAAACACACAAATTGATACTTTACCCATGGACCTCACCTGATGGACTGCATAGGAATCAGATTGACTACATCTGTGGAGAAGCTCTCTTACTCTGGAAGCTCCACTAAAACTTGTCCTTCATGAGTGACTTTATGAGGATGAATGTGGCATCAGTATTGGAGGAAGACCTTGCTTGCTAAAACCAAAAATGATCTTTAAGTGTTTGCTACAGAAGGTCAAGGACTGCAGTCTTCAATATGGACTGAATCAGATTCTCACCACTGTTCCAATTGACAGTACCATGATAGTTGGAAAAGAGACTGAGATTGGTAACAACTTCAGCTTGCTTGTGCTGCCAGTCAACACTCTTGGTACCAACAGTCAAGAAATCAATAGATGAGTTGCATTGGAGAAATGTGTTGTCAGGTACCTCTCCAGAGCATTAAAAAGCAATGACATCAGTCTAGAGACAAAGGTGTGCCTGATCTAAGCTATAGTCTTCACATTTACTTGCTATGCATCAAAGAGCTGGAAAATGACTAAGCGTGGCAGAAGAGGAATTGATGAGTTTAAAGTGTGGTCCTGGAGAAGAATGTACCATGGACCACCAAGAAAACAAACAGGTCTGTCTTGGAGAGGGTGGAACCAAGTTGCTCCTTGAAGGCTAGGATTGTAAAACTATGTCTCACATACTTTGGACATATTGCCCAAGGGAACAGTCCTTGGAGAAGGACATCATGCTTGGAAGGGTTGAGAGACAGCACAGGAGAGGGAGACCCTAGATAAGATAGACTGACACAGTAACTGGGGTAATGGAGGCAGGTGTGTAAGAGGCAGCATGGTTGGCTCAGGATAGGGCAGGGTTCAGAGCTATTGTGCATAGGGTCACCTGAGTTGCAGTCAACTCACCAGCACATAGCAACAGGTCCTTGTGGTGTAGCATGTAACATCTCAGGATGCTAACCAAAAGGTCAGTGGTTTAAATCCACCAGCCACTTCAGCATAGAAAGATGGGCATTCTCCTCTTTTAAGTATTTATAGCCTCAGAAACTTGGTGGAGGTTCATGATGAGTTGGGATCAACTTGACAGCTGTGAGTCCTGATTATTAATATGTCCTTTATGAGACCACATGTTGAGAGTAACCCTGATGGCACAGTAGTTAAGCATTCTGCTGCTAACCAAAAGGTTAGTGGTTCAAATTCAACAGAAGCTCCATGGAAAAAAGATTAGTTTTGGAAACCGTGTGGAATAGTTCTACTTTTTCTGGTAGGATAGCTATGAGGCAAATCTACTTGATGCTACTGAGTTTGGGTTTGGTTTTTGTTTTATGCCACAAGCAAAGACCAACACTGAGAATCAAATGACAAATATCCTAAGAGACTCCTCTCATTGTTCAACAGAAATAATAATTGCCCTACCCGAGGACTGTTATGAGGATGAACTTTTAAAAAGGCTGCTAAGAGTAGTCCTTAAGTCCTAGTAGTTATTATCAATGTTTTTAAATTGTATAATCAAGTAGTGCTCAAAGATAATGATAATGAAATATGATGATGCATCAAGTATTAAAATAAAAATATAAGGGAATGGTTAATTATGTCTCTAGAAGTCAGGACTCACAGAAAAGTTAATGAGTAAATGCTTTTTAAGATTACTGTTGAATCCACCCCTGCCATCTAGTCAATTCTGACTCATACAGCCCTCCATCGAGTTTCTGAGGATATAAATCTTTACTGGAAGAGACTTCCTACCTTACTTCCCTGAAGTGGATGGTGGATTAGAAAGACTGATCTCTCAGACAATAACCCTACACAACCAGAGATTCTAGAACACTGTTTAGACAAAGCAAAAAGAATGGCAAGAAAAGTATTAGTATTATATGAAGAAAGGAAAGTATGGTTACAAGTATTGAAGGTTTTGTATGACGAGATGAAGGGAAATTGGGGTTATCTAATACATTGTCAAATTCTGAAAGGAGGGCCACTGTAGGAGAAAAGCCTAAAAGACAAGAGGAATTTAGTGGATTAATCTTTATCCTTTAAGCAATATAGATTTTGTGAAGGGTTCAAAATGGTTTATCATATCCTCAAGAGAGCCCTGGTGGTGTAACTCTGGTAAGGAGTTCGTCCTGTGTGTGCTTTTCTGGCGATTTCAATCCACCAGCAAACAGCTCCTTGAGGAAAAGATGAGCAGTCTCCTTTCATGTGATTTACAGCTGCAGAAATCCAGTGGAGGGCCGGCTATGAGTTGGAATCATCTCAAGGGCAATGCATTTGAATTAATTTTTTTCAAGTCATTTTGTCTTTATTAACCTACCCTGATTTACACTGTATCCAAACTTACTCCCTTTAAAGGAGATACTACCGTGATTCCCTCACACAAACATGATTGAGGCTGGACTCCAGAAAGACAAAAGGGTGGAACACAGGGCTTCATGGCTCACAGACTGCAGAACTTGATCATGGAAAGTCCGAAGGGCAGCAGGTGGCAGATGAGATGTGAATTACAAGCAGCCCTCAGAGGACAGGACAAGGCTGCTGGGTCATGAGCACCGTGAAGTGTTTCTTGATGTGATTCAGTGTCTCAAGTCTTGATGTGATTCGATGTCTCAAGTACTTCTTGTCTGGGGAAATTGAGCAGTATTGAACTTCTTTAGCGTATAGACCCATTCTCCCTCCTTGTTAATATTGGAGAAACATCACCACATTCTTGCCAGATATTCCAACTACCTCTACAACTCTCTCTGAATAATTTAAATAAACATTTAACTGGATAATGTCATAATCCTAAAAGCAAACATACAAACTACAAAAATAAAAAGAGTAAGTGCTTCAACTGAGATATTCCGTGAACAGAGAAAATGAATCTCTAATCTGGTCTAGTAGAGTCACAAAAGGCTTTCTTTTTAAAAGTTAGGCTTGAGACCTGAAAGATAATTAGGAGTCGCTTAGAAAAAGAGTAAAGGGAGGTGGGAAACTTCAGTAAAGGAGAGTACAGGGTACGGACTCAAGAGATGTGATGGAGCATTCTGGAAACTGTAAGAAATATAGAAACTATGGGGGAAAGCTGCAAGTGCAGTAAAGTAGATGGAACTGAAGCTGGAGAGGGCAGCAGAGTCTAAATTATTAATGACTTACTCATAAATCCACTGAGGAAATTTTACTGGATGCTGCTGGCAATGAGAAGCATAAGAGGGCTTTACATTCACTCCCTTCTGAAGGGGTATATATACCCTTCAGGAAGATTATTTTAGCTGCAGCAAAAGAGACTAAAAAAGGTTGTTTCAGTAAGCAGGGTGTGACCTGGTGATGAATAATTGTGGCTAATATTTTGAGCCTTATGGTGTCATTTCATTTCAGGGACCCTTGTGGTGTAGTGTGAGTCAACAGTGTTAGACTGCTAACCAAAAGGTAAGTGGTTTGAATTCATTAACTGCTAACTGCCCTGTGGGAAAAGACTGTTTGCTTCTACAAAGGTTTACAGCCTTGGAAACCTAATAGTCACTAGGAGTCAAAATTGACAGGCAGTAGGGTTTTGTGTAATTTACTCTTTACAACTCTATGAAAGTGACATAATTACCCCAATTTTACAGATGAGGAATCCAAGAAACAGAAAAACTAATTCACTTTCCCAAAGTTAGGCAGAGAGCAGGGTGGTGGAAAAAAAGAGGTGGGCATATTACAGAACTATTTGGAAAGTGGCATAGACATGAACTAATGCTAATTAGTCAATTAATATGAATTACTGATTTGGGGAAGTGGCAGAAGAAACTGGAGTTATCAAGCATATCACGATGACATGAAGCTTTCTGAGCTTGGGTATCTTGGTAGTGACTGAGTTAGAAAACACTGAAGGAGGAGATATTCAGGCTGAACTTTGAATTACTTTGATAATTGCCAAGAGGAGATGTCCAGAAAACGACTGCAAAATCTGGTCTCCAGCTCAAAGTGAGATCTTGACATTATCAGCCCCAATCACCCATCCACCAGAGGAAAAAAGAAAAGGGGGAGAAAAGCCTTTGGAGAGCTGAACAATGAAATATTGGAAAGTAAGCATTTAGGGAAGCAAAATATAATAGGATTTGCCACAAAATCATTTCAAGTCATTATAGGATGATTCTATTAATTTTCCTCCTCAGCAATTTTTCTCTTGTACTGCATTGTTGTCTGAAATCTCAGACACCTTCTATATAGAATAAGACAGACTGGTGGTATGTGCTTGTGATATTAACTGAAAGACTAGCAGTTTGCATCTACCAGCTGCTCTGCAGGAGAAAGATGAACAGTCTACTTCAGTGAAGACTTAACAGCCTTGAATGCTGACTTGGACCCTTAGAATAAGCAGGACCTCCACCATCCACTTCACTGCAGAGTGGGTATCTAATGAAAGCTACCAAGCAGGAAATGAAAACTTTTTTGTCCCAGGGAATAGGTATTTGCCAGCACTACAAAGTTTTGGCACAATGGGGAGCCATTGAGGAGATTATCACTTCAATGGTGTGCTAATGGCCTGAGATCACAACTCTAACTTACTTCTAAGCTCCCTGAGTTTAACAGTTTACAGAACAGGAAATCTGTTTTCCCAACAATGTTGTTGTTGTTATGTGCCATCAGGTCACTTGCAACTCATAGTGACCTATGTACAAGAGCCCTAAACCCTGCTCTATCCTGTGACAACCTCTTTGTCTCCGACGTAATCCCAGCACCCCAATTACTGAATCAATCTATTTCATGGAGTGTCTTCCTCTCCTGCACTATCCCTCCACTCTCCCAAACATGATGTCCCTCTCCAAGGACTGGTCCCTCCTTACAACATGCCCAAAGTATGTCAGATGAAGCTTCAGAATCCTTGACTCAAAGAAGCAGCCCGGCTTCACCCTCTCCGGGACAAACCTGTTTGTTCTCCTAGCAGTCCATGGTATATTCAACACTCTTCTCCAACACCACAGATCAAAAGCAACAGTACTCTATCATCCCTAGTCACTGTCCAGCTCTCTGATGCATAGCACACAATTGCGAAGACTATAGCCTGGATCAGGTGCACCTTAGTCTCCAGCCTCACGTCGTTGCTCTTCAGTACTCTGGAGAGGTCTCTGATAGCTGACTTTCCCAATGCAATTAGCCTTTTGATTTCCTGGATGCTGGTACCAAGAGTGTTGACTATGGAGCCAAGCAAACTAAAACTGTTAACTATCTCAATCTCTTCACTATCCATACTGATGCTGCCAATTGGCCAAGTGGTGAGAATCTTTGTTTTCTTGATGTTGAGCTTCAGTTCCTAACAATAGTCATGACAATCTCATATTAAATGCCCTTTGACAGGAGGTTCTGGAAGTATTTTTTTCTGCTTGAATTGACACTTTGCTTTCCAGAGATCAAACAAAAGGTTCTTCCCATCAAAATTTTCTTTCATATTTTTACTCCCTCCGGAAACCCTATGAACCTGGAGAAAGGATGAAAGTCACACAAGTGTTGAGGACTTTCGTTCATAGGGTTGCTATGAGTCATCTACAACAGGACGGGCACTTAAGAACATTTATACTCCCTGCTCCCTCCCAGTCAATGTAATACATTTCCATTACTCACCTTTGCCTGCCTGCCCCATTCTTAAAAAAAAAAATCAACTTGTAATTGAAAAATAATGCCCAGACTGAATTAAGATACAACCACTGCCTTAGACTGCAGCTATGTCATGAGCTTTTTTTTTTTTACTTCCTCTAAGTACATTGAGGAAGTACTTGAGGCTTGGTCTAGGGTTTAAGGCAGGCGGTCCTTAATGCCTCAAAGACAGAGGAGAGGAGAAGGCGGCCATGTCCTTCCTGGATGACTCCACCCAGGGTTTCTGTGACTTCTTGCAGCCTGAGCATGGTGGTATGTGTGCACATCACAAGGTTTTGGGACCATGTGCTTTTTTGGGCTTGTGCTCAGATTGGTTTTTTGTCAAACATTCTTCTGGGTGGTATAGCACTGGTCTGCCCATTGCTGTACTCATGGTTGCTGTGATGCTAAACACCATGACACTGATGTGCCAAATGTGATAATGGTTACCCGTGGTGGACAGTGTTTGGTGGAGCCTCCTGATTAAAGCAAGCTTGGAAGCAGGAGTGGCATCCACTTCTGAAATGGCTTGCCTCCAGAAACTCTATGAACAGTGCTCAGGCCTTTCATTCACAGGGTCACTATGAGTCATCTATGACTCGATGGCACCTAACAAAAACAACTAAGAACATTTGTTCTCAGGAATCTAAAAAAAAAAAAAATAACTAATATGCCTGTAACAGTGAGTTGGAGTTTATCAGTGATTGTGAGGATGACACAGGATAGGGAAAGGGTCAGGTCTGCTGTTCATAGGATTGTTCAGAGAGTTCATGTGAGTTGTCGGTTGACAGCACATACTATGAACGGATACCTTAAGATATCTTCCTAATGCAAAAACAAAATTTTAAAAAACCCTTTCTATTTTTCCTTTGTGATGTTTTTCTGGCTTGTTTTCCTTTCCCAAAATGTTATGAGTCATCAATACCAAATATTTCTATATTGCTTTTGCCACCTACATAACTATCATAGGAAAATGTCTACATTTTTGTGGTTTCCCAAGATACAGCAATATCTAGAAGGTTCATCAATATGTGAAGACACTGTCTCCCCAGATTCCCACAAGAACATCTGTACAAATGCAGCACCATAAATTTTAACAAATCTGATAAAAAGCTGTTATTGGAATGAGTGTTGGAATACTAAAATGATTCTCAAAGTTTTTATTTTAAAAATTATTCTTTTCATTCTAAGATATTGTTAGAATAGTATAGCTGTAGATACACACTAGATAACCACAACAAATACCATAAGGAAAACTGCTCTACAGACTTGTTCACTCATTTTCCACAACCATAGAAAACAGGCACAAGTGTTTAGGGTACTTGCAGAAGCAGCCAGGGACTTGGGAGCAGAAGGCATGCAAAAAGCATCAGCAAAGAGCCTGATGCCTAACTTCTACACACAAAGTTCATTCAACATAGTGAAGGGGCAGCAATTGGCAGGAAGAGAGGAGACAGCTGCTGTGGCTGGCCTTTGTCCTCTTAACTTCCCCATATACATGTGTGGGCATTAAATAGACTTTTTGAGCCTTTTATGTCTAAAAAGCCAAAAGTAGCAGCAGCAAATTGGAAGTGGAACAAGGACAGAAGAGAAGAAAAAGGGGATGAAATACAGCGAGATCATGGAGAGGCTGTCTTCTATAGCCACTCTCAAACTGATGCCGTCAGTGGCTTATAGAAGCTCCAGAGAATTTTTATATTAATTAAAATAATCAGCAACACTGATATGGGAAAAGATATATTTATATTCAATCACCAAAAACATATAAGTCACTCAGCAACTAAAACATGAATACTCAGTCTGCTATATTTTTTATAGAACAAAAGACATGATCCCCGCCTAAATTTGCATTCAAATAGGAATTACAAAAGAGATCCTCATTGGCTTGGTCTTCCATTTTTGTTACTGTTGAGTTTCTTGTCACTGGCAAGCAGTACATGCAGTCAGCTGAGTTACAGTAACATTACCCGAGAGGGACCACTGGCCCCATTAAAAAAGCTATGGCAAAAGTATTCTTTGAAAATGTTACAACATTCGCAATAAAGCATAGTAGAAATAATTTGGGGCACTCTCAAAAGAAAATACATTCCTTATTCTAATCTCTTTCCCTCCAAACACTATTCCCACCCATCTTCCAATGCTTAAATGAGCATGAACATTTGTGATATTTAATTCCTTCTCAGGCTGAGATAAGGAGATTAACATTATTGATCTTAAAAATTAGATAAACTCTTATTTTATCCACTTGAATCCAGGTTTATTAATTCCTTTACACTAAGCCAGAGAGTTCTTCATTGTCAATAATTATAATTCAATCTGAGAAGAGGACAATGATTCTATTTGTATGGTGGTTATCTTTCCACAATTACTGATACATATAAACAAGTGCTTAGTTCTGTACAAAGACAGACCTTATAGGACAATACTGAACACTGAACACTAGTGATGACTTTTTTTTTTCTTCTTAAAGAGTAGGGGGAAAAGACTATTTGTCACACTGGAATTATGTCTAGTTCTGTCACATGATCAGGATCACCCAAGAACATGCTAAATCTGTCAGTGACTGGCAGTTTCGACGACTGGGAAAAACCACAGGAATACACATTTCACTGTATATACACATGCCCTTATGTATGTAAAGATAAACACTTGGATGTGGCCCTTACCAAATCCTAATGTTAGCAATAGGGAGAACTGATTTTGAAAGAAGGGAAGGAACACTGAAATGGCTTGCATTCCTTAGGGACTTTGCTTCCTTCCTTGGTAAATTCCGCTTGCTCCTTACACTCCACCATCACTCCATACTCTTATCTTTCCTTGAAGATATTTCCCCTAACATGTTCCATGGATTGATTCCCAAAGGCAGGCTAATATATAAATGCTGATTAATGCCAATAACACCACTGGGTATCTCTTGCTAAAGTCACTACACTGATGGGTCCTTGATCACCAAACCTGTGTCTCGTTTTTTCCTTTTAATGTTTATCTTCAGTTCTCTCTCACAAAGATACAAGCTTTCAAGTTTAAATAGAAAGAAAAGGAGAAAATTAATAGTCATTGCCTTCCTTGTACAGAATCCTGCTCCCAAGAGGACAGAAAGTTACAAATGCTGAGCAACTCAAGGAAAAAGTACTTTGAAGGGGAAAATACATTTGCCTAACTACTGTGGTGCGTGAATAGGTGTGGTGAGTCAGGGAGAGTCCCTGTTGCTTTTTTACAAAGCAGCCATGGCCACCCTGCTACAGTCCTGCATTTCCCCTAACATTGTTCTTTGGGCCAAAGGTTGGGAGAAATAACTTCTAAAGATTTACGCCATTTCTAGGCCTAACCATTTACCAGCATTTATCCTTGGTTTCCAGATCTCCAGCTATTTGTGGAGCCAATGCTGATGAAGTAATTCATTGAGTGGATAAAATCACTATTCTGGAGGAAGGAATAACATTCTCAAAGCCATAGGTCAGAATTCCAAATGGCTTGTCTTCTTTGATGTTTTAAATTGGGGCTCAAAACTAGAAAATTCACTATGATTATACAATGTTCACTCTTGAAGGAGCTCATTGATATAAAATTGTACCTTCAATGGGATAATTTCTTTGTCATCATAATTAGATGATTAGTCATTATGAACTCTCTTATGTTTAATAAGAGCTGAGCTACGGCTGAAGCTCTTTTCACATTCAGTACATTCATAGGGTTTCTCGCCCGTATGAACTCTCTGATGTGTGATGAGGTTGGAGCTCTGAGTAAAACCTTTTCCACATTGCACACACTCATAGGGTTTCTCTCCTGTGTGGGTTCTCTGGTGTTTAATCAAATCTGACCTTTCACCAAAGCTTCGCCAACACTCATTGCATTCATAGGGCTTCTCTCCAGTGTGAATTTTCTGGTGTGTAATGAGGTGGGAGCTACGGCTGAAGCTTTTCCCACAAGCACTGCATTCATAAGGCTTCTCCCCGGTGTGGGTTCTCTGGTGTTGAACCAAGTGTGAGATGCGGCTGAAGTTTTCTCCACATTCGTTACAATGGTATGGCTTTTCTCCTGTGTGGGCTCTGCGATGGCGCACAAGGTCAGAATTCTGGCTGAAATTCTTTCCACACTCATCACATTTGTAGGGCCTTTCCCCTGTGTGAACTCGGTAGTGTTTAATGAGATCAGATCTCTCACTGAAGCCTCGCCCACATTCATTACACTCGTAAGGCTTCTCACCTGTATGGGTCCTCTGATGCTGAGCCAAGTGAGAGCTCCGGCTGAAGCTTTTCCCACATTCCTCACACTCATAGGGTTTCTCTCCACTGTGGGTCCTTTGGTGCTGGATTAAGTGAGAAAGTCGGCAGAAACTTTTCCCACACTCATTACATTTGTGAGGCTTCTCTCCAGTGTGTATTGTCTGATGTTGAATGAGGTGAGAGCTTCTTCCAAAGCTTTTCCCACACTCATTACAGTCATAGGGCCTCTCTCCAGTATGTGTTCTTTGATGCTGAATAAGATGTGAGCTCCGACTGAAGCCCTTTCCACATTCATAACACTTGTAGGGCCTATCTCCAGTATGGGTTTTCTGATGTCGATTAAGATCTGAGATCTGACTGAAGGCCTTTCCACAGTGAGAGCATATATGATATTGGATGCCTGTGTGGACTTCTTTGTGGACAAGCAAATCAGTAACTTGCTGGAGAGGGTAGCTCACCCATTCTTCTGCTGTCAAATCTCCCCACTGTCTTTCTGATCTATCCTCACTTTCAAAGGCCTCTTCACTTTCAGGATTTTCCTCAGCATTCCCAACAGCTCGTTCAGACATAGTCCCAAAGTCTACATCTTCATTAATCTCTTGCTTTGGATTCACCTCGTTCTCACTTCTGATCTCAAAATCTGTAACAAAGGGTAAATAATAGTAAGACTAGAAAACACATTTCATGCCTACTATGTACCAGGCATAGTGCTGCTTGTTTGAAAAGATTTTAGATTTTAAAAGCAGAAAACAATCTGAAAAAGAACATATAAAACAGACTCTAAATTAGAGTCTCTAAAAGTGAAAAGTCTAGATGTTTATATGTACTTATTCTAATAGGATGTACATTTAAAAATATAATAATAAGTATACATTTTTATTTAACATGTCAAATCTTCATAATTATCATCATAAAATATTTACTAAGACTACTAAAAAATAAAGAAAACCATAAAGGAAAGAAAAGCAGATTTTTCAACAAGATGGATTGACACAACTGACAGAAATGATGGTCTTAAGCACAGCTAAGATTATGAGGATGGCACAGAATTGGGCAGAGTATATAAGCTGGAGTCAACTCAATGGCACCTAACAACAACAACAATAGGTCAAAGAAGAAGTGATGCCTCAGAATTGTGATGTTGGGAAAAAAGTATTGAATATTCCATGGCTGCCAAAAGAACAAGCAAATCTGTCTTGGAAGAAGTGCAGCAAGTGTACTCTATAGAAGCAGAGAGGGTGAGACTTTGCAGCATTTATTTTGGGCATGTTACCAGGATGACCCAATTCCTGGAGAAGAACATCATGCTTGGGAATGTAGAGGGTCAGTAAAAAAAGAGAAAGATCCTCAGTGAGATAGACTGACACAGTGGATATTGTGAGAATGGTGCAAAATCAGGCAGCATTCCACCCTTATCTATAAACGATTGTTACGAGTTGGAGTCTACTCAACTGCACCTAACAATATTCAATATGTTCCTGACAGAAAAAGTGACTCCTGAATGTCCTTCATTACTTTCCAGTAGATTTTTAATAAAATTAGACGTGAGAAGATTAAAGAAGGCAAGAGAGAGGCTTGACTCAGAACATCCTTGCAAAGACCAAGTATATTTCACATATAATATTCATGTAAAAATTTTAAAAAATCCAGCCACTGTCCATCAGAAATTTTCTGCTAGATACTGCATAATTCCTATTGGTTTTTATAATACAGAAAGGGATCACTAAATGTGTTAAGGAATAAAAAAGAATCCTTGGATAAATTAGTTAGATAAAGGTATATACAACATCATCAATAGACATTCACAATGCCTGATGATATGTTCTTAGGTGAAGAAACCTGGTAAACATTATTTATACACTCACATTTATTTGGCTAAGATAATTTTTTAGGAGTAGTGAGAGACACACTGCCATTCTTGGTGGATATTGTAAAGATGGTATGCTTTCTGGGCTGGACTAAACTAAAACAAAACCAAACTCATTGCACTAAAAAGAAAATCTATTCCAACCCACTGCTACCCTCCATCTGGTTTCTGATGCTAGAAATCTTTATGAGAGACCACCACCTCACCTTTCTCCTGAAGAGCGACTGGTGGATTTGAATCACTGACTTTTTGGTTAGGAGCCCAACATGTAAAGCACTATGCCATCAGGGATTCTAGGGCTGAAGGATGAAAATGTAAATATCTAGTTCTTTAAGACTTTTATTTCTTGATTTTGTTAGATTAGGTAAAATATCTAGGTAGATCACTTTGTAAATGTTTGATATTGTAAAGGAAAGTGCCCAAGTTAAAAAGGAAACCACTCATTGTTCTGGAAAAAAGTTTTAGGAATAAAGTTTTTGGGTGTTTCCTTTTTTTCTTTTAAGAAAAAGGATTAGTTCTAGTGAGTGGCAGAGGACCTAGTAAACTATATGCACTGTTGCTAACTTCAGTCAAGTAGTAACAGAGATAAAATTTGTCAAAAGACTATTGAGTTTGAGAACAGATAGCTTGTCTAGTTACATCAAGACCAAAGGATAACTAGGAGAGCAGATAGATTCATAGCCCATTTAAAAATTTGTTTCCCTGAAGGATAGTGTGAAAGACAATGTATATGAACTTTGTAAGCAAATCAACATAAAATAAAAATGATTTAAAAAATTATTTTAAATTTGGTGTACCATTGAATTGGATCCAATTGGCATAGGAGGAGTTTGCCCCTCCTTCTCCACTAGAGCATCTGGTGGATTTGAACTGCACACTTTAGGGATTGCAGTGCAGCTTCTTGCCATAAGGCCACCAGAACTCCCTCATAAAATAAAAATTTAAAAAAAAACAAACAAAAAATTTAAGAAAGGGTATAGATTGGAAAAAATGTGTTTCCTTTTCCAACAAAATTTGTGATATCATTTGTTTAAACTCTGAAACATCTCTAGACAAGAACCTACTCCAGATAATAAGGGACTTGGGGCAAAACTAGGGCTCTGATGCCAAAAAAATAACACAACATGGCTCTGGCCTTCTCATGACCTTGGTCAGGATTCCCTCATATCCTCGTGCCTCTTAGTAAAAGCATCATTTATAGGGCATTTATATCCTGGCAAGCACTATTATGTCAGACCTGTTTGGTCAGTGATCTGTACAAACAGGTTGGAGAATGGCAAATTACTCAGGGCACAAGAAATATGAACAGTTTATAAATGTGCAGAAACATTCTTTCATCTTAGATAGTAGGACTTGGATGTTCCCACACTCAAAGGTTTGTCTGAGGATTCAAACCAAGCCAAAATCCAATTAAAGTGCTTTTAAAATAAAACAACTAGGTTATGCTGAAAGAGCTTAGCCATTCTGCCAGTCTCAAAAATGTAGGGGTGACAAAAGGTAGAATCCTCACCTAATGAGACAACATTTCCATAGTTCTCCTGCATAACATCCCTGTAGAGGTCCCTCTGTGTAGGGTCCAGAGGTCTCCATTCTTCCCGGGTCAAGTACATGGCCATATCTTCAAATGTCACAGGTGCCTGAAATGACACAAATGCTTTTTCAGTACTTAGTAACTAAGGGGCTAGTCTCAGTTTTTCTTCTTGAAATTAAATATGTTGCTAGAAATGTTGAAGGGCAAACAAAAAGAGCATTTAGGCTGGCCTACATAGTCCAAAGAAGAGATAAGCAAAAAGGAGGCGCGGCAAAAAGAGAAGCAATTTATACACTGGACATCCCTGTCCTATTTGGAACCTTACTTATCCTCTAGTAGTGTCTTTCTCAGAACACTTACATCACTCCAGCCTTTACTTGCAATGTCCCTCTTCTGTTGGAATATCTTTCTTAAAATGTGTGCGTTTCAAATTAACACTTTTTGTTGTTGTGTGCCATCAGGTCAGAACCAACCATAGCTGGCCCTCCAGCGGGTTTTCAGGGGCCAAAGGAGATAGCCCATCTTTCTCTTCCTGCAGAGCAGATGGTGGATTCCAAGTCTGTGCCTTTGGGATTGCAGTGCAGATTCTTACCACTAGGGCACCAGAGCTCCACGGGATCTTTCTTAGACTAGCAAGATGCTAGGAAGACCTTCATCAAGATGGACTGACATTGGCTCAGTTTGTGAAGATGTTGCAGGACATGGTAAGGTTCCGATCTGTTGTCCGTAAGGTTGTTGTGGGTCATAGGCTGCTCCAACTATTCTTTAAGGCCGGAACCAATGCCAATTGCTCCTCCCTGGTATCCTCTAGTCAAAATTTATTACTGTATCACATTGCTTTGTCCTACCACAAGGGGTGCACTTACCGCGTTATATCACAACTAACCAAATGCATAGATCTCTCTACACCTGTGGGCAGGTGGACAGGGACTGTTTCACACATTTTTGGTCTATCTCCTCAGTATTTCAGGGAGGTCTGGTGGCTTAGTGGGTAAGGAATTGTCCTACCAATCCAAAGGTTCCTATCTACTAGCTGCTTGGAGGAGGAGAAAGATCTCTCCCATGTTACATTCAGCTTCTGGAAACCTGCTAAAGGGTCAGCTATGAGTCTGTTCTGATTCCACGGTACATAACAATAACAACAGCAATCATCTCAGTATTTTCAGGCATACAACAGTACTATATAAAAACGCCTGTCTATGGCTATATTGGCCTGGCATTGGGTCTTCGAAGGAAAAAAAAAATCAATGAAAGTGCTAATTCAAGGGGATTTCACACGGGGCGCGGGGGGGAGGTTGCAGAGCACAGAAATGCAGGACGAAGTAGGTAAGCAGAGGCAGGGTCCAAGAAGCCACCCCCGGCTTACCTGGGACCCAGCCATGAGCAGGGTGGCTGCCATCTCTGGCGCAAAGGTTCGCCTCCCCGGAGAGAAAGCAGGAAAAGCAGCGAGCAGACAGCGCTAAAGGAGGCGAAAATCAGGGCGTGAGGAGCAGAAAACAGGCCCTGCCCACTCCCCAGGGCTGGAGTTCTGGCCGCAAGTCGAGTGGGGAGGGAAAGGGGGAGGGCCTTGCATCCAGGGCTGGGTCACTCTCCTGCCTGACCCTGGTGCGAAGCCCGCCCTGTACGAGGTGGAGGCACAGCTCGTATCCAAACGGACAGCCCCCTGGCTCGGTCCCTCCCGGGCCGGGGTCAGGTCGTTGCAGCCTGAGGGAGGAGGCTCTCGGCACAACCCACAGAACGCCTCTGCTCTTCCATCCCAAGGCAGGGCCCTTTCCGGCAGCTGGATCAGCCAATCAAGGAGTGAAACTCATAGAGGACTCTGCCAATTAGATGCCTAATCCTAGACCCGCGTCCTGTAGCGTGGCCAAGCACTACAACCACGCCTGCGCCTGCCCCTTAGCCCTCTGGGAGTCGGAGTCCCAATCTGGCGTACAAAGACCAAAAAAAAAAAAAAAAAAAAGAGGGGGGAGAAAAAGAACAAAAGAGTCAAGAAAGAAGTGTGTCAGAGTATCTTTTGCTTTCTTCTCCTGAAGATCCCGCAGTTCAGTTAAGCCAAAGAAGCAGCCTTGTCTATCCTTATATGGCCTTATAAGCTTGTTTTGAGTTGGACTGCGCTGTCGGACTCAACTTATGTGCTGGTCATAGTTGAGCTAGATGGGGATTGGCCTTCTTTTGACAACCCAGGCATGAGAGAAAAACAGTAGCCACCGCCTACTCCCCAGAGGCGATTCGACAGCCGCGCTGGAACTTTAAGCCCCGCCCACACACTACAGCTCCCGGCAGCGCCTGCGGCATTCTCACTTGACTGCTCAGACTACAACTCCCAGCAGGCCCTGCGCCGTGTCCAGCTCGTGTGGATAGCGGGCGTGTGGGTCTGACGGTGTCCTGGCCGTATCACTGTTAACCCTGTCGGGGCGGCTAGGAGCGTCCTTCTGAAGAGGGCGCCTCTCAAGGAGCAACCAGAGTGGTGCCAAGCACAAGGATTAGCGAAAACCCTAAAGGAAATCTGAAGCTGGAACGGAGTGTTTGACAAAGCGAGAGAGAGAGGCAGAGAGGAGATCGAGATTCCGAGCCAAGGAAAGACCAACCTTATTTATCACCTTTGGGTTTGTCTGCTAACATTGTTTCTGGCCACGTCCAACACCGAAGGGCATCTGAGAGCCTAAGACCAGCGGGACCTCAGGATGTTAGTAGTCCCTACCTGACTGAAAATAAGAAGCTGAAAACCCGAGTTGGGAAGGAACAGACTTACCTCCTGAACCTACCAAAAAAAAAAAAATCCAGTAGATCTCCGGCTTTAAGATCCAAGACCCACGAGGTCTCAAATCCCTGAGCTGCAGGCAAATTACTCCGGCTTCAGGCAGAGAAACTTCGGCCATTTGAAGAGAACCCAGATCCTCAGGTAGATCGCGAGCCCTTCGATTTGCAGACAAAACCCAAAGATTTTAGATTAATCCCCAAAGTACCAGATTCCCGCGACCTCAGACTCAAGCAACGCAGAGAAACCATATTCTTGTAGGTAGATCTTTGAGGCCAGAAACACCAGCAACTGCTAAAGTTCTTCTGAATGGAAGAACTTGGAGCCTTTGCTTTGCACAGCTAAAATGACGGAGTAAGACAATAGAAACGAAGCACTAGGGAAAACAGGCATTCTTCGTGAGGAAGAGCTCCGAGCTCGCTGTAGCCTTGGAGAGGGAAGTGATGGAAAAAGAATATAGCAGCTTATTAGGGACTCCCACCCTCTTCAAGTTATAAATATCCCCAGAATCTTGGCTACGTGCCCGGAAGCCTGTTGTCTTTAACTGTACAGGAGACTTCTCTGCCTAGGCGGGGAAAGGGGTTTTTCTTTTGTTTTGCAGATACATCCACCCACTGACTTGAATAAATTTTTTTTTCAAATATTACTCCAGGCCATGCTTTTATTAGTGAGTGTCCTGTTCCCAGTGCCCCGTTATTTATGGTTAAATTACTCTAGTGGCTAAAAAGAACTCTGACCCTACCCAGCCAGGAGACAACCTCCTGTACTCCCACACCTCTTCTGCATTTCTTCTTTCAGCTGAAGGACTAGAAATTCTTGAAATGCCATGGAATGGTACCATCCTGTCCATGTAAAATTGATCTGGGCACAACAAAAATGGAGTAGTGGAGGGTCACTAAGAGAGAGTCCTTGTGAATCTCAATATGTCTGTGAGACCTGGGTTGGAATCCAGCTCTATATCCTTTGTTGTTATTTACCGTAGAGTCAGAACCGGAACCGACCCATACCGTCTACCGGGAGTTAATCACTGGGCAGGAGACTGCCCATCCTTCTTCAGGGGAACAGCTGGTGGCCTTGATCTTCTCTGCCTACCTTGGGACTGCAGCGCTGCTTCTTGCCACTAAGCTACCAGAGCTCCATATATCGTTTGAAGAGTCATTTAATCTCTCCAAGCCCATTTCCTTTTCTATATAAAGGAGATAAACACCGGAGATAAACACCAGTATGGTGGTGGTGATGAGAACTAAGTGAAATTATTTACAGCAGGATTCACAAATTAAGCATGGATGGCTGTTAATATTGTTAATCTTGCCTTTTGTAGCAGAGACCAGCTAAACACCAAAACCCACTGCCGTGCTGGATTCCAGTTTAGGTCGACTCTCAATCAGGTTCCAAGGCTGTAAGTCTTTCAGGGAGGAAAACTGCCTTTCTTCTGTTGAGCAAATGAGGGACATGGATTGCTGATCTTCAGGAAGTAGCCCAGCCCATAATACACTACACTAGTACACTAGTAGGGCTCTTTTCTGTGGCAGAGAAGGCTTCCAGAAAAACCCTGTATGTGTCTTCACCTGCTCAGAAAACCTGCAACATCAGAGTAGCTCTATCAGTGACTGGGACCATCTGCTGGAAACACCCTCAGGTTGTGTTTCTGCTGGAAATCCAGAGGAAACTGGAAATTGGGCCATTTTGGTGTGAACTTGGGGCCTCTAAGGGATACTTCTAGGTCAGGAGTCAATAACTGAACTCCCAGGAAGAAGTGTATGGGAGGAGGATCATTTCAGACTTTGCTTTAGTAATTAGAGGTTTCTAACTAAACCTAAGCCAAGGTGAGGGCCTGCACCCCTCAGCCCAATGGGGCTCCCTTTTCATCCATTCTCCAGTAGATTCCTTTGTAAATTTTCTTAGGCCTTTTCTTCCCCTAGTTCAGGGCTGTAAGCCTTTCTTTGTCTGCTCCCTGTTTCTTTAACTTGCAAGCTTGCCTGGGGGCAGGATGACTCTCCAAAGCCAGCTTGGCTGCTTGCCGCCTTCTGTGAGTAAGTGCTTTTCTCTTTCTTCACCTGGGACCCTCCAGAGGGTGGAGATGAGAGGATGGAAAGCATGATGGCATTTGGAGCCCTGTTGGGGGGAGGTGGGGGAGGAAAGACAGTGGCTGAGGGGCTTCCTGTGGCAGCCTTCAGCTGGACTCTGGGGGTTGGAGTCACTGGAGAAGGAGGTGGTTTCCTGCTGCATTGTTCAGAACTTCAGTGTTTCTTAGGGATAACTTACTGTTTGTGAGTTTTAAATAAACAATGTGTGATGCTATACTGATTCCCATTATTCAGCCAACAGTTAGCACCCTACTGTGTGCAAAGCTAACAGCAAATCTATCCCAGGGGATAGGGCTGAGAGAGTCATTTGGTTTCCAGTTTAAGCTTTTGGTATTTGTCAGATCCACTGACCAATTTGATCAGAGACACCTCCTGGTATATCCTTTAATCTCCTGCCTCATTACCAGTACTGAATATTACATGGACAGCCAAAAGAACAAATTGTTATGTCTTGGAGAAGGTGCATCCAGAGTGTTCCTTGGAGACCAAGATTATAAAGCTTTGTCTCCAATACTTTGGCCATATTGCTAGGCAAGGTTATTTCTTGGAGAGGGACATCATTATTGGAAAGGTGGAGGGTCAGTGAAAGAGAGGAAGAACCGCAACCAGATGGATTGACACAGTGACTGCAGCAATGGGCTCAAGTGTGTCAGAGATTGGGAGGATGGCACAGAATAGGACAGGGCTCAGCTCTGTGTTCATAGGGTCACTATGGGTCTTACTGGACTTGACAGCACTAAGAACAAACAACCGTTCCCAGACTACTGTGCCTGTAGAATTCTAGAAAAGATTCTATTTTAATAAATCCTGTCATTGTGTGGGTAGCACAATTATGTTGTCATTTTAGAAACATCACTTTGTTAAACATTGAAAAATATGCCTCAATTGTTATAATCTTATTTTGTCATCTCTTGATTTTCAAATATATCAGGAACTTGAAGAAATTGAACTGTTAAGGTTTGTTTGTTTGTAAATTTTGGAGGAGTCCTGCTAGGAATAGGAAGGAGGGCATATCACTGCACAAGGAAAACTAGGGGCAGGCAAGACACAAAGATTTGCAAGCAGTCACTGTAGTCCAAGCTCTATTATATAAGGATGAACGAGCCAGTCTGCATTGAGGCAGGGACAAGTTCATAGCTGAATTGCTGGAGGGTGAAGGGAGGCTTCACAGAGGAGGTGACATCTGAGTTGGCTCCATAAGACTGTGTAGGAGTTTGCAAGGCAGAGGAAAGTGGGAGGGAGAGCATTCCAGACTTTGAGAACAGCATGTGCAAAGGCACGGAGGCGTTAAAGGACAGAGCATGTTCCAGAAGGGCCAGGATTGAGTGTGGCTTGAGGGAAGAATATGGGGGTGGAACAGCAGGAGAAGAAGCAGAGCAGGGACAGTCGCTTATGTCCCCTTGCAGGCTTGCCAGCCTTTGGCATCAGCAAAGCTGGTGATAAGATGCAAATGGGGGGTAGGACTGAGATCTAGCCTTGAGTGAGAAGGGCAGACTGATTCAGCAGTATGAGGAATGCAAAAGTTGGGGAGGCTCTCTCTGACTTAATGGATTTCAGTTCGTTTTCTCCAAACAGAATCAACACTTACAATAAATAACTACAATACAAGTACATAATTGCACTTAAAATGTGTAACTGACTTATTTAGTGCTGTGTAGCTTACTTTGTTTTTGTAGTGTGCCATCGAGTTGGAACCGACCCTCCAGCGAGTTTTCAGAGGCAGTTAATTGCCTGGTAGGAGATTCCCCATCCTTCTACAGAGCAGATGGTGGACTTGAACCACTTGCCTCCAGGATTGCAGAGCAGCTTCTTACCACTAGGCTGCCAGACTTTCTTTGTTGCTGTTGTTAGGTGCCATTGAGTCAAATACAGCTCACTTTGAACACTGTCCTATCCCATGCCATCCTCTCTGACACACTCAAGTGCATTGCCACAGTCACTGTGTCAACTTACCTGGTCTTCCTCTCTTTCTCTGTCCCTTCACCTTTCCAAGCATAATGTCCCTCTCCAATTAATTACCTCTTCTAGTAACATGCCTTTAGTATGTGAGACAAAGTTTTATCATCTTTGCTTCTGACGAGCACTCTTGCTGCACCTCCTCCAGTTTGTTTTAGGGACATCAAATAGGCCCACAGTCATTGGACATGTTTACTGTACCCCTATTCTGTACAAGACTCTGAGCAGAGAGGAAAGTATTTCCTCACAATGCTAAAGGAATAAATGTGAGCCTGGCTGCAAAACACATTGCCCTGCTGTGCTGCCACACAAATAGTGCCTGGAGCACTGTGGCCATCTTTACGAAGTATGTTGTTGTTGTTTGGTGCCATTGACTCAACTATGAGTTATAGTGATGCTATGAATCTTGCCACATCCTGTATCACAATTTCTGATATGCTTGAGCCCATTTTAAAAGTCATTGTCTCAATTCATCTTATTGAAGGTCTTCCCCTCTTTTTCTGAGCCTCTATCATGATGTCTTTTTCAAAGGACTGATCCCTCCTGATAAAATGCCCAGAATATGTGAGATTAAGTTTCACCATTCTTGATTCTAAGGAGAATTTGGTTATACTTCCTCCAATATAGACTTGTTCTTTTGTAGCCAGTACTCTTCTCCACTATCACAGTTGAAAGGCATAAGTTCTTCTTTCTTGTCCATTATCTAACTTTCAGATGCATACAAAGCAATTAAAAATAATATTATTTCAATCATGTGCACCTTAGTCTTCACACTGGTCACATTGCTCTTAGCACTTTCATTTTTTTGTTTGGGTGAGGTTTTTATTGTTGTTTTAGCACTTTGGAGAGAGCCTTGACAGCAGAGTTTCCCCAATGCAAACCATCTTTTGATTTCTTGACTGCTGGTACCATGAGTATTGATTATGGAATAAAGTAAAATTAAATTCTTAACAATTTCAATCTTTATCTATCCGGAGCAGGGAAGCACTTCATGGATTGGTATTGGGAAGGGAGTGTGTCAGGGATGTATTCTATCTCCATACCTGTTCGATCTATATGTTAAGCAAATTATCCAAGAAGCTGGACTCTATGAAGGAGGAGGGTGGCATCAGGATTGGAGGGAGACTCATCAATAACCTGAGTTATGCAGATGACACAACTTTGTTTGCTGAAAGTGAGGAGGATTTGAAGCACTTATTGCAGAAGATCAAGGAATGCAACCTTCAGTATGGATTGTGACTCAATATCAAGAAAACATTCTTACATTGAACCAACAGGCTGTGTCATGATGGCTGGAGAGGAGATTGAAACTCAACAGCTTCATCTTGCTTGGATCCACAATTAACTCTCTTAGTACGAGCAGTCAGGAAATAAGAAGATGCATTTCAATAGGAAAATCTGTGTTAGGGACCTTTCCAAATAGTAGTAGTAGTAGTAGTAATAATAATAATAATAATAATGATTTAAGTTTTAGGACTAAAGTGTATCTGATTCAGGCCATGGGATTTCTGATTACTAGCTATGCATCCAAGATCTAGACAATGAATAAGGATAACAGAAAAATAATTGGTGTCTTTGAGTTGTGATGTTGGAGAAGAGTACTGAACATTCCATGGAGAAATAAGAAAATGAATAGATATGTCTTAGAAAGGGTGCAGCTAGAGTGCTCTTTGGAGGCAAGAATGATGAGACTTCATCTCACATACTCTGGACATATTGCTAGGAGGTATGATTCCTTGGAGGGGGACATGATGTTGGGAAGGGTGGAAGATCAGTGAAGGGAAGGAAGACCCTCAACCAGGTGGATTGACAAGGTGACTGCTGCTATGGGCTCTTGTGTGTCAGGAAGTGTGAGGATGGTGCAGGACAGGACTGGTTTAGGATCTTTTGTTCACAGGGTCACTATGAGTCATACTCAACTTGATGGCACCTAACAACAACAACAACAACATAATGATGTTGCCTGTTGGTCCAGTGGAGAGGATTTTTTTCTGATGCTCAGTTGTCCATATTGAAATCTTTGATCTTTTGCAGCAGGAGTTTCAAATCCTTTTCATTTTCTACAAGCAAGATTTTGTCATCTGCATAGCACAGGTTTTGATTATTAGTCTTCTTCTATCATAATGACATATTCTTCTCCAACTTCAATTATCAGCAAACCAACTGAATAGGTATGGAGAGAGGATACAACCCTGACACACACCTTTTCTGATTTTTAAACCATGTAGTGTTCTCTTTATCTGATTGGACAACTGCTTCTTGGTCTATGTATGGATTTCATATAAGTATAATTAAGTTGGTCATAATTTGTTATTATCTAGCTAAATGTCTGCATAGTCACTAAAACACAAGTAAATGTCTTTCTGATCTTTCAGCCATCTGATAATGGCAATGATATCTCTCAAGTCATTGCCTCTTCTGAATGCAGCTTGAATTTCTCATTGTTCCTTGTTGATATACTGTTAACAGTCATCTGTGAATAATCTTCAGCAAGATTTTACTTGCATATGATTTTGTTCAATAATTTCCATTTTCTGTTGGGTCACCTTTTTTGGAGAGGGGAACAAATACAGATCTCTTTCAGTCAGTTGGCTGGATTGCTGTCTTCCAAATTTCTTCAGCTAGACCAGTAAGCATGTCGCAGGCTGCACTTGTTTGGTGAAACATGTCATTTGGTATTCCACCAATTCTGGGACCTTACTTTGGGCTAATGCCTGTATCCAGCTTGGCTTTCTTCCTTCAGTATCATTGGTTCTTGATCATGTCCTGGTCATATATTGGTTCATTGTGAAGCGGTTCATTGTCTACCAAATCTTTTCATACAGTAGCTGTGTATTCCTTCCATCTTCTTTTGATGCTTTCTGCATCATTCAACATTTTGCCTAGAGATTCCTTCAGTATTGCCAACTCAAGGCTTGAAGAATTTGTTCTTCAGTTCTTTCAGTTTGGGAAATGCTGAACGGGTTCTTTTGTTCTGTTTTTCTAATTTCAGCTCTTTGTGGATTCTGTTGCAACATTTTGCTTTGTCTTCTTGAGGTATCCTTTGAAATCTTCTGTTTATCTTTCTTCAGCATTTCTTACCTTTGTTTTGGCCTCTTGAAATTCTGGTGCAAGTTTCAGAGTCTCCTCTGTTATCTATTTTGGTCTTTTCTTTCTTCTCAGTCTTTGTAATGACCTTTTACTTTCTTCATGGATGATATCCTTGATGTCATCTCACAACTCATTTAGTCTTCAGATGATTAGTTTGTTATTGTTCTTGTGTGCCTTTGAGTTACAACTGACCCATAGCTGGCCCTTCAGAGTTTTCAGAGGCAGTAAATCCCATGAGAGGAGATTGTCCATCCTTTTCCCACGGAGAAACCAGTAGATTCAAACCATGTCCCTTTTGGATTGCAGCACAGTTTCTTACCACTAGACTACCAGAGCTCCATCATTAATATAGGAAGAAATAAAGTACATCACAGATATTCTATGAGATGCAGCATATTTCAAAGGGGCTAAAAACATGACAAGGGACTTGAGTTAAAATCTAGATTCTGTCTCCTAAAAGCAAATTAAATCTCTGTTTATTTTTCTCGATCTGTCAAAAGGGTAGAATACTAACTAGTTCATAGGGTCAAAGGTTAGACAATCAATGTAGTATAATCCCTTATACATGGCTGTCATTGTGTATCAGACATGATTCTAAGTACCTTCCTTATATGAATGCATTTAGAAAGCATTTCCTTTGGAAAGATGCTATGATTACCATCCTATCACATAAGAGAAGCAATCTGGAGAAGTTTTGTAATGTACCCAAGCTACCCAGCTTGTAAGTGCCCAATAATTATTATTGACACTGTTGGTTCAGGATACAGCAAGGTTTCAATTTGTTGCTCATAGGTTTGCTATGACTCAGAGTCAACCTGACACTATTTAACAAATGACAGTGTTAGACAAAGAAATACTGAATCATCAGAGTCATGTATTCTGTAGGAATCAGTGCTGTAGGAGTTCTGTGGAAACATTTTTTGTTGGCAGAGAAGACTTCATAGAAGACATTTATCCCAGGTAATCCTTGAAGAATAGATAAGACTTTGATGGGGTAGAGAACAGTTGAAGAGAAGGAAACAGAACAGTTGTAAGTGGGAAAGCCTACCCTGTAATCAAAGAATAGTTCCCTTTACCTTAAACATAAGGGGCTGCAGTAGTGAGAGATAAGTCATTCAAGACAGTAGAGAGAACCTCTCTGAAAGTCAAATCAGAGTTTGGATTTCATTTGATACCTGATGGAACTTCACTGAACATGATTTAGAAAATTATTTGGGCAGAGTTATACCGTGCAGATGCAGGTAAGGAAATGTGTGTATTTGAGTTGGGAGAACAGTAAAGGCAGGACTTTGCTCCAGTACATGGAAGGGAAAATGGGGAAGGAAGCCTAGAAGACAGTGTTGAAGAAGAGGGCTGCCTGAAAGAGAGACTGTCGAACTGTTCACAGATAAAGTGAAGTGGGGCTGGGAGAAGGGTCAAAGACGGCTCTAAAGAATGAGTTAGTTGGCAGAAACAGAAAGGACAGGTGAGGGGGATTAAGAAACAGAAGATGGTAGTTCTGTTTCAGATTAATTGTATTTAGAGGGCCCGTGGAGTTCTTGGCCATATATGTCTTGACCCAAGGAAAATCAGGTCTAAAGATAGAGATGGGATAGTCTGGATAAGGCATATAATAGGCTCCTGCAATGTTTGGAAAGGAGTCTTGGTGGTGCAATGGTTGTGCTTGGTTGTTATATAAAAGGTCATGTGTTTGAACCTTCCAGGAAAAACATATGGTAGTTTGCTTTCATTAAAGACAACTGCCTTGGAAAGCATTTGGGGCAGTTCTACTTGGTCCTTTGTATGTTGTTGTTGTTGATTGCCACTGAGTAGAGCACGACTCATGGCGACCCTATGAATAAAAGGCCTGAAGCCTTTCTATAATTATCACCATTTATCAAAGTTCATAGAGTTTCCAGAAGCAGGTTGTTTAGGAAGTGGATGCCACTCCTGCTTCCAAAGTTCTGTGTATGGATACTATATACTAAAACAGTCTCAATGGCAAACGGGGGCAGGAAGAGGGAATCTTTGGAAAACATTTAAATTAGTCATAGGAACTTGAATGTACTTATGTTTTTAAGGTCTTTTTGGCATAACATTCCTGGCCTTCTCCATTTTTAGAATGCTACTTCTCTTCTTCTTTTCACCTGAATTGATCTCTATCATTAGGTGACAATCTCTTCTCACTAAGAAGTCTTCCTGCCTTGGGGTACAAGCTGGTTCTAACAATGATGCATCTCATTCCCTTTCTGTCACTGGCATGAAGAGGGAACTGGGGTTAAACCAAGTGCTCCAGCCAAAGGCTCTGTGGCAGAGAGCACAGCATGTTTGGAGGGCTCCTGTGGCTGCATGACTGAATGAGGGGGTGGGACAGAAGCCAAGAGCCATGGGAAAAAACCCAGAGTTTTAAGTGGGACAGGGGAGGTGGCTGTAACATGACCAGGTTTGCAGTTTTGAATAGCCTATCCAGGTCGATCACTGTTGGAAAGCCTGAATTGGAGTTAGTCCAGAACAGACACAGGGAGAGCAGTTGGAGGGTACTGGTGTCTGCTGATACACACAAGCTGTGACCTATTCTTGCTTTTCTGAATCCTTTTGTCCATGTAGATGTGTGCTGTATAGATGGGTGCACTTGAGCTGACTTGCTCTTTTTACAATTTAATCTGACTCATTCCTTTTGTAAACAGTGAAGTTATTGAGGGCAGAGATTCCACTTTCTTTTCTCCTTCCATGTTCTGAATACCTAGGACACCTGGAACATACAATTAGACCGTGACTACTGAAAATTGCCCCAGAGCACCATCTTTTTTTTTTTTTAAGGAAAACAAACAAACCTCACCTCAAAGTAACCTTAATTGACATTACTACATTGACAGTAGATGCTGTTTTGTTTTGTTTGTGGTTCTGGCCATGTGGACAGAGGATTAGATAATGCAGAGGAAAATCTGAATTCTAAATCTCTTGCTACTGTGTTCTGTGGGCCAGCAGGATCCACATCACCCATTACCCTGGTATTCTTGTTTTGTTAGGTCCAGTACGACTCACAGTGGCCCAATAAGCAACATGAAAAATCTCAGGCCCCTTCCCTATCCCACAGAATTGGAATCTGCATTTCAACAAGATCCCCAGTGGGGGATTACCACCCACATTAAAGATTAAGAGAAGCGGGTATCTAACCTCCCTCTGTCCTACTGGGGATAATATTTGCACTTCAAATGTGGCATTTATCACTTCCTCGGTGGAGTCTGGCCTGCCTCTTTCCCTGCCAGGCTGTGAATTGCTCACGGGGTAGGAGTGGGGGTGAGCCTGAGTCTCAGGCAGTGCTGAGCTGAGTCAGTCATGCAAGGACCGGCCAGGGAGTTTTCAGAGAGTGTAAACAACACAGGAGGGGATTGTCCTTTTTTCTCCTCCAAAGCTGATGGTAGATTGAAGCCCTTATCAGAGAGGTGGCACCTTCTGGTTGGCAGCCAACTCCCTTTAACTCTGGAACTCTTGAAACGTTGAATACAACGAAAAGAAGTTGAAGCCCTAGCTTTCTGTCCTGGCCCTGCCGTTTATGAGCTAGGTGTGTTGGATGTTCTGTGAGAGGGTTTTTCAAGCCTTCCAAAGCTTTTGGCAAGTTTCTGTATACAATTTACAGGCTTCATCTGGGGCCCAGGTTGGGAGGCACTTAGCACGTGAAAGGAGGTTCCCCCTTTCCCTTTCACATCAATGCCCCTGTTCAGCATGAAGAAGCCAAAGAGTCTGCACCCCATTCCCAAATGAGAAACCCACAAGTGAGTAAGACAATTTCTTTGTTAAAAAAAAATCACCATTGGACTATACTTACCCTATCTTTGCTGGTCTTCGCTAGATCTTTCTCATTTCCTTCACCTACTCCCCCCACCCACCAAATTGTGCAGCCCTGTGATTTCATCCCTGTCCATGCTCACTCTTCTGCTCCCAACCTTTACCCCTTGCATCCCCATACATGTTTTTCACAATATTTTTTTTAAAAAGTAAAAGAAAAAAGAAAGGAGGGGAGGAACAATGAATTCCAGCGTGAAGGTGGCCCAAGATATAAAAGAAACTGGGTGATGGTCACCCCAGCAGCTCTGCCCCTAAGGGTGAACCCCAAACAACAGAATCCCAGTGGCCTCTGCACAAAGGAGCCCTAAGAGTTCACAGACTCCTGCACTTCAGTCAATTTAGGAAGCAGAATCCTTAGAGGCTCAGCCTGAGGATATGCAGAGACAGCCAGAAACTCAAATCTGATCTCTCAGACAGGCCCATCAGACCATTCACTCCCAAGGCTTTTCTGTAAGTTCAACCTTTGCCTGAAGTTCTTAACAGCTTAAAGCTAACGTCACCATGGGGGAAGCACTCCACTGGGGAAAGGGTTCCATATGTCTCTCTACAGAGTTCCTTTGAAGCTCAGGCCACAGAAGGAGCTGTGAAGAACACAATGACAGGACCTGGACAGGCTCTAAAGGGCTGTGGTAGGCAGGGCACTACTATACTCTTCACTCGGAAAGCCTGAGCTCAGAGGACTTGCTCCCTGCCTAGAGAAACCAGGCCTGGAGCCCTCAGATGCCCCCAAAGCCAGCTCTGGGCAGAGAACAGCAGAAAGTTTGAGAAGAGATGAAGGAACAGGGAAGAAATATTTCTATGTGATGTGGAGGTTCTATCTGCCTGAGCAAGCCATGCTCTGCCTGTTGAGCTCTGAGGTGGGAAAGGAATATTGTATCCACCTGATATATTTTCCATTCAGAAAAGGCTAAAGGAAAGGACTGCCTTCGCACTGTCACAGATCTGACAACTCAAGCTGTGAGGTTTGAAGTCTCTGGTTTCTTCAAAGTGTCTGTCCACACAGAACTCTTAGCATCTTTACCCCATTAAACTCCCCTGTGAGTCAATTAGGAATGACTGGTTACTAATTTGCAAAAGAATTCCCCTCTGTGATCTCGATTATACCTCATTCAGCTTTCATCATTTTTCGTCATTTTCCTTTTTATTGTTTGTCTAGTTCATATGGTTTAGTGCTTCCTCTTTGTTCTTCCTCAACGCTGTCCACTAGAATCATGGTTGGTGGGTCCATCCATTAGCAGAACTGCAAAACCAAAAAGCCAACAAATCTGAGAAGTTTCCCTGTGTTCTGTAAGGAGGCTGTGAGAGAACATGAAAAAGAAGGAGGGGTGTGGAACCAGACTGGCCAGTGTCTAAATTCCCACTTTGCTGCTGTTAACCGCATGACTTTAGGCAAATCATGTATCTGTAAAGTGCAGATTATATACCATCTAAAACAAGAATGATATGAGATAGCGAGTGGAAGTCCAATGCTAGGCAATGATGGGCAATTTATGGTCAAGAGTATCACAGTGATTATTACTAATCATATGGTTAGACTTTGGGCTTGCCACACAGCTATGGGTACTACCTAAAAATGCCAGACTGTGTAGCTAGAGCTAACATTTCCTGCCTCTCTCTCTACTAGGAATCAGGGAGGAAGAGCTGGGTTGAGAGCATGCAGAATGCCTTTTTTCAGAGTCAGAACAAGCACAGGAGCTGTGAGGCTTTTCTTGATTCAGGCAGTATTAACATCTTCACAATCACCCCAAGGTAGACACTAGTGTTACTCTCATTTTCACAGCGAAGGAAATGGCTCAGAGAGGTTAAACGCTTAGAATGTCTGGAGCACTTGCAGCTTACCTGGAGGCCCAGATATCACACAAAATACATGCAAGTCAGATGCTTCTGGAAACTGACATGAGTCACATAACCACACTTGTTTCTTTCAGAAGCTCTGGCATGATTTTGGAGGGGGGAGGGCGGGAGCACGCCAGTAGGAGTCTTTGCTCAGCTCCCTCGCCTGCAAAGGAAGTCTCCACCTTTGCAGGAGCTGAAGTGGCCTGGGTTATAGTCATGAGTATTATAAGGCTTTTATAAGAGCTGCCTTAGAAGGGAAGGATGACCTCTGATCTGGCTCAGCCCCTCCATGTCTTTCATCCCAGTCTGGGGCCAGGTTTATAGGAAACACATCTGTGAAAACACTTTGCAAAGAGGTGTGGTCCCAAAGCAGAATGCTATTGTTTTCTCCCCACTCCAGGAGCTGGGAGGCTGATTCCATCTGTGCTTAAATGGTAGCCTTACCCATCCTGTGACAAAGTGTGGGCTGCTGCCCCCACCCCAGCTGGGTGCCTCTTAGAAATGAAAATGTGCTCAAGTCCTCTCTCCCCTCCTTTCCACTAACAATCTGCTGCTCTCGCCTAACACGGCAAGCCTGTCCTCCATGAGGATCCTTCTGGGCAGCAGGTATATGTATCCCTTATGTAGGCAGTAGAAAGAGCCCTAGTGATGCAGTAGTTAAGCTCTTAGCTGGTAGCTGCGGGAATAAAGACCTGATAGTGTGCTCTCATAAAGACTGCAGCCTACAAAAGCCTATGGGGCAGTTTTTCCTTTGTCCTACAGAGCCACTATGAGTCAAAATCTACTTGATGGTGGGGGCAATGCCTGTGGATGGCAGAGGAGAGAGAAAGAAACAGATATACAAACCTTCCAGCGATTGCCACATTCATTGCATAAGACAAAGGTCGTCATTGGCTCATCAGCACTGCGTGTCTGCACCTAAGGGAGAGAGAAAGAGAAAAGAGAGGACAGCTCACAAAGCCACTCATTCACTTTAGGACTTGCCATGACTCTCACTGTCCATGGGAACAGGTCCAAATCCCAAAACTTCATATATTATTCCCACTCCACCGTCGCCAGTCTCTTATCACTGCGAAGCCCTGAATGTGTGCTTTCCTTTCCTCTCTCAATCAGCTCACCCCAGCCTCTCACGGGCTCCACTTTGACCTCTGTGCGGTCATCTGCATTGATCCTCCTGAACCGCAGTGGCGTCACTGGAGGAAGGAGGAGGTGCAGACTGTAACAGATGACACTGTCAAAGGCAGGTGACACCAAAATGACTGTTAACAGATTTTTCTGTGCAGTGCTTTGGCAGAAATGTATTTTTTTTTATATTTAAAAAGCCCTGTAGCTAGTTATTAAAGAAAAAAAGAATAAAAGCCCAGCTTACATGCATAAAAATACCTACGAGGCTAACACTGGGTGTTAATCAATTTTTGAACCTTCTAATTATTACACTCTTAGGGAGTCCTGGTGATTTAGTCTATATGGAGTTGCATTATTAACCCAAAGATCATGCTATCTTTGGTGGTTCAAATTTATATTGGTGAGCTCACTGAGAAAAAAACGGGCAGGCAATCTCCTCTCATGTAATTTACAGCCTTGAAAATCCAGTGGGTGGGTCAATTCTGACTCCATGGAAATGATTTGAGAAGTTCAGTCTGGTCTGAGCTGAGCTATCTTTTTTTAAAAAAAATTATTTTATTAATTTTAATAAACAATTACAGAGATTTGGATTTCCATTCATTCATTGTTACATGAACTATCATTCTAAATCAATGTGTTTGAGAGATACCCTCTGGCCTGAGCTATCATTCTTACACAATCGCAACAATGCTTTGAGTCACCCGGCTCCAACTGCTCATACTGCAGGCATGTACTGCTGTGTTTGTTGGTGTGTTGTTCTTATGTGCTATCAAATCAGAACTGACTCATGGCTGATTCTCCAGATTTTCAGAGGCTGTAAATCACATGGGAAGAGAGTGCACATCTAACAGCTGGTGAATTCGAACTACCTGCCTTTGTGTTGATAGTATAACTCCTTGCCCACTAGGCCACACTAGAGCTCCCTTTTGAGGCCATAGATATTCTTATAGATGCTGATTTCGCCAAACTTTCTGGTGTTTTAACTACTGTACGGTAGTAATCAGTATTTGTGAAGCACCACCTTTTAAGAATGAAGTAGAAATTAAACAAAAAGAAAAAAATAAAAAGGCTTCTGCTTTGCTATCACTAATCATGTTTTAATGTAGTGTTGAAAGATTTTACAAAACAATTTTGTTGTTAGTGTTCATAAAATCTCAGGATTACATTTCAACAGTTTTCAACTATATAATGTATTGATTAAAGTTGATAAAAAATGCTGTTATAAAATAGGACAGACATGGGGGCTCGGGGAGAGAATGGGAAAATAGTGGACAGATAATGAACATTGCATTAGATCAGATGAGGGAAAGAACAGTCCAAAAGGAGTATATGATTAGGTGTTATATGTATGACAACAGTCTGGAACAAGGGGTGCATTGCAGAGAGGGCTAAGGGGAGGGGTGGAGGGAAGAAAATGTGCAATAAAGAAAAAAAATTTTTTAATTTGATAAAAACCATTACCAAGGAGTCTGTATGGTTTGGTATGAGAGGAAATCAATGGGGTGAGGTGATCACACCATAAGTCACCACAGTGGGTGACACCAGCCCTAGTGACATCACTGCTGAGTGATGTCTCTTCTTGGACTTCCAGGCTCATCTCCTGCAGAAAGTATTCTCCCCCTCTCACCCCTGACCACACTCCATTGGACAGGCCTTACTGGTCCGAGCTCAAACTAGCTGGGGACATCTTTAGACCACTTGGCTCCTCTTCACTATTTCACGAGTGGAAGAGCGTGGGCCCAGAGAACAATGGGACATGAAGATCCTTGAGGCTGCTGAACGTTCTCTTTTTAATTCCTTATCCCCTCAACCATATTCTAGCCCTTTGAGGTGCAGAAATTCAGCTTCCCAAAGCAGACTCCTGACACCCCCAGCCCTGTTTAGATTCTCTACAGTCCACCCTAGATGGCTGTAACACATGAACACTTTGCTGACACTCAGCTATGATGCCACTAGCTGGAAGCCTGCCTTTTGGGAGTGTCCCCAGCTCATGAGCCTGCCCAGAGGACACCACTCAGCAAAGTCTTGTTGCTGTAGAGCAGCAACCCCTGAGAAAAGGTGATAGTGGGGTTTCTTTCTAAGAGAGACATTTTTGCTAATGGGTAATTTACTTCCTAAGGGAGGTGAGGCCCAGGAAGCACATGACTCCACATGGAGATATACTTGAGAGAAAGCAAGAGTACACACATCCAGCGTCAGATTCTTGAGTGTGAAAATTCTTTGAGGGCTCTCCCTAAATAGTGAGGGTGATCTATATTGATGCTGTAGCTATAGAATAGTTACTAAACAGAACAGTGTTCTGGAATTACTAGACATTCCCTAGAATCCAAGAATATTGGTGCACAGTGGCCTAAAGATAAGACAGGGCACTGCAATCCCAAAGGCACACGGCTTGAATCCACTAAGCTGCTCTGCAAGAAGATGGGCAATCTCCTTCTGTGCTACTTAACTGCCTCTGAAAACAGGCTGGAGGATCAGCTATGAGTCTCACACAGTAACAACAGCAAGGTCATAACATGTGCAACCCTGAAGGAGGAAGCGGTTGCCTAGGTTTAAATCCTTCAGAGAGGAAGGTCTCCACAGGCTTCCGTAGCTCCATGCCAGGGCCATGGTCCTCACCCTTGGGACTCAGGGTTAAATCCCTCAGACTTTATTGCCATTAGCTGTACTGTTGGTGCAAAGTCTGGATCTAAGAGTCCAAAGGCGTGAGCTATGATCACCTTTACCACTGACTGGCCATGCTATCTTGGGTCAAGGCTGCAAAGCCTGCCCTCTGTTTGGGTCTTGGATTCACTGGGTGAAAAATGAAGGAGCTGGGTTTCATATTGCTACATTCCCTTGTGACAATGTGTGACTCCAGAGAAGTTGTGAGGTCCCTGAGTCTGGCTTCCCTTAGTCTCAACACAGGGCAGACCAAAACACGCAGGCCACAGCTCATAGTTGTATATCTGAGTGATTCTATACCCCTGACTATTTTTTAGAAGCCACAAGTGTATCATGTTGGAGTATAAAGGCTTGCACAACTCTCTGCAGTCTGGGGCACGGTAGCCCTTTCTCCCCATATGGCTCTTCCTTGACCGCCTCCCTGATTCTTAGGTTTAAGTCCCTGTGGTTTTTGACAGGCCTCCTCCCTACGGTCATGCCCCTCCCTCACCCCATATGTGTACCTGGTTATAGGTGCAGTTCTTCTTCTTACACTTGCTGCACTGGAAGAGGTCAGTGGTGGTGCCACCGGTCTTGGCCATCTGGTGTTCACGGATGGCCTCCTGGGTCATGGCGTTCCTCAGTTCCCTCAACTCATCGCTGGCCATTTCCTGTGGAGAAATGATTCTGCCCTTCAGAGACAGACACCTCGTGGCACACCTGGTTTTCAGACAGCCTGACAGAGGGGGAGGGTACACACTGGAAGAAGTATAAGAGGAGCTGAGGAGAGGCCTGGAGCCCTGGTCCTGTCCCTAGTGGGTAAGGCCCTATCTGTAGTCTCCACTTGACCCCTTGGTGGATGGTCAATGCTGGGGGCTCTAGTTGGGCCATGCACAGTAGGATACACACAGGAATGCAGCAGGTGCGCAGTCTCTGCCTGAGGATAAGCACACCTGAGCACATCCCTACAACCTGGTGTTCACCCTGCCTGCCAGGACCTTAGCCACCTGCCTGGTCCTCCCTGCTTGAGCTTCTTCACCACTGCCCACTTGATCGCTGCTGTTGTTAGGTGCTGTCGAGTTGAGTATGATTCATAGCAACCGTGTGAACCACAGATTGGAACCCTGTCCCATTCTGTGTCATCCTCACCATCTCTGACACACTTAAGCCCAGTTCTTCTAAGTGGTATAGAGATGGTCTGTGCATTGCTGTACAGAGGTAACTCTTGGTTGCTGTGATGCTAAACACTATGACACTGATGTGTCAAATGCGATAATGGTTACCCATGGTGGACAGTGTTTGGTGGAGCTTCCCAATTAAAACAAGCTTGGAAGCAGGAGTGGCATTCACTTTCAAAATGGCTCGCCTCTGAAAACGCTATGACCAGTGCTCAGGTCTTTCATTCATAGGGTCGCTATGAGTCGTCTATGACTCGATGGCACCTAACAACAATAACAACAACTTTAGATAGGTCCCCGAGAGTAGACTTTCACAATGTGATATGCCTTTTGCTTTATTGATTACTGTTACCAAGAATGTTGATTGTAGATCCAAGCAAGATGAAATTGTTGACAATTTCAATCTTTTCACCATCTATCATGATGTTGCCTATCAGCCCAGTGGGAGGGTTTTTGTCTGGATCTATGATGTTCCCCTTATTTACTTACAGTCAAGACCTGATCCAGAGCCTGTCTGAGCTCTGACCACTGCCAGTCGATTCTCCGCCATGGGAACTTTGGTCTCAGCTCTTCCTGACTTGTTGCAATTACCTTGACCCCACTGGATCATGAAGCTCCTGGGCTCACACAACTCCTCACTTTTTTTTTCTTACAACTCCTCACTTTGAATGCATCCCAGAACGTGATTTCCTGCCGCAGAATAAAGTCCTCTGTTTCCTCTTCAATCTATTGCAAGCTTCCATTGTCTAGACCTTTTCTTTCTCTATCTCCTTGGGCATTTGACTTCAGTGACATAGGACACAATGTATTGGACTGCTAACCAAAGGTCAGCAGTTCAAATCTACCAGCTGCTTAGTAGGAAAAAGATGGGCAGTCTTTCTGAAAAGATTTACATTCTTGGAAACCCAATAGTTTGTTATTATGAGTTGGAACCAACTCTATGGTAGATTTGGTGGGATTTTTTTTTGCTTTTAAACTTCTTCTAGAGAAGCTCATCTTAAAAGTTGGTTTGGAGAAGTAGGGGGAGGAGAATGGCTGAAGCTGATATTAAGATAAGCATATGAATCTACCTAGATATTTGAAAAAAAATATAGCAAATATATAGCACACCCTACGTCCTGGAGATTGAGTCTCATGTTTTGCCAACTAATCTGGCTGGGCAGGTCCACATTGCATTCATGGTAGCAGCAGTCAAGAAACCAAAAGATAGGTTGAATTCGAGAAATTTGCTGTCAAGGACCTCTCCAAAGTCCACAAGAGTAAAATGTTAGTTTTAAAGACTAAGATGGCTCGATGCAAGCCATAGTATTTTCATTTGCTTCTTATGCATTTGAAAATTGACCATTAATAAGGATGACGGAAGAAGAATTGATGCCTTTGAATTGTGGTGTTGACAAAAAGTATTGAATATACCATGAACTGGCAAAAGAACAATTTCTTGAAGGCAGTGCAATCACAATCAACACCTTAGAGACCAAGATGGTGAAAGTTTGACTTTCTTACTTTGGGCATACTTTTAGGAGGAAGGAACCAGTGATTAGAGATATCATGCTGGGAAAGGTAGAGGGTCAACAAAAGAAAGGAAGACTATCAATGAGCTAGATGGATTGACGTGGTGTCTACACAACGGGCTTAAGCAGGACAGAGATCATGAGGAGGGCACAGGACAGGGCGGGGTGCAGGTCTGTTGTTCAGAAGGTCGCTATGAGTTGTAGTCAACATCACCACACCTAACCACCACCACAACAACAACAAATATTTGAAGAGGAATTCTGGTCGTGTGGCCCATATAGAGTAGTGCTGCTAACCCAATATCCAAGCCTCTCTGGTGATGCAAATCCACCAATGTCTCCAAAGGAGAAAAATGTACTTTCTCCTCCTGTGAGACTTTACAATCTCAGAAAACCTGCTGCAAGACCAGTTCTGAGTTGTTCTGACATGATGGCAATGAGAGAAATATTTTTGTTTCTGTTAACTATACTTTTTTTTTTTTAAAAAAAAAACACAACCAAACAACATTCTCACATTATTCCCATTAGAGAATATAGGCAGAAATTTATTTTTTAGTTTAAAACAAATATGATTTTTCTAATATCCTGTTAACTACTTCTATTTCTTCAGGAGCACGGGTGGCTTAATTGTAGGGAGCTGTGCGCATAGTTCGAATCCACCAGCTGCTCTGCAGGAGAAAGATGGGCAATCTCCCCATCTGCAATTTAGAGCCTCTGAAAACTCACTGGAAGCTCAGCTGTGAATCATTTCTGACTTGAGGGCACGTAGCAACAACAACAATTCTCATTCCTGAAAAGCCCAGATGACATAATATATAAGCACTAGGCTACTCACCACAGGTTCCTATTTCAAATTCATCAGTGGTTCTGCAGGAGAAAGGAAAAAAAGACCCATCTGCTCCCATAAAGACTACAGCCCTGGAAGGCCTGTGGGGCAGTTTTCTCCGACCTAAAAGGCACTATAGACTAGAATCAACTAGGTGCACACAACAACAAGAGCACATTTCTCAGGCCTTGGAGAACAGAGTTGGCACACAGAACAAAGCATCTGTATCAACCTCAATTGGGCTTCCCGATAAAAAGGCAAATTCCTAGGAGTCTGAATCTTTGCAGGCAGAGCTCAGGAATTAGCATTTATCCTAGGGTCTCCAAGCTATTCTGAGTCATGATAATGTTTAAATTCTAAATGTATCTTAAATGCAAGAAGCTCTGGTGGTGTAGTCTGTGAGGAGCTGCGCTGTTAATGCAAAGATTCGAAT
This sequence comes from Elephantulus edwardii, assembly GCF_000299155.1. Taxonomy (NCBI): domain Eukaryota; kingdom Metazoa; phylum Chordata; class Mammalia; order Macroscelidea; family Macroscelididae; genus Elephantulus; species Elephantulus edwardii. Next base: position 7,483,643 of record NW_006399778.1, on the reverse strand, counting down.
CCACCAGCAGCTCCGAGGAAGAAATATCAGTGATCTCCTCCCATGGGATTTACAGCCTTTGCCCAGTGGAGGGTCAGCTATGAGTCAGTTCTTAATCTACACCAATGCGTTTTGAGCTTATTTTAAACTTAATAGCTAGCATGGATTACAGAGAGATACATAGGAAAAACAAGTTAACCCAAAGGCAAATGAAGGTTTGTTTGGGGTTTTTTTTTTACAAAAAAGCAAGCTAGTTTCATTTGGGGAGATTTTTCCAGAGCAAAATGCATTTATCTATTGAAAATTTATTCGATGCCAATTTATGTAATGCCTCTAATTACAGTGCCATGCTAGTAAACTGATTTTGGAAACAGGAGTGGTTGTGAATGAGCCCTAATTAGTAGAGTTTGCCAATTTACATGGAAGAAATACTCTTACCATGGCCAATTTACAACAGGATAGGGCAAGGTTCAGATCTGTTATTCATAAGGTTGCTAGGAGTCGTTGTTGACTCAAAGGCACCTGATAACAACAACAATGTGATGTAACTGAATGAAGAATGGGACTAGAGGGACAGAATCTGTTTTCTTGGGCTGGAAGGCAGCGCCAGCACACCGCTGACTCCAAGTCTTAAGGATTTAGATATCTCGCTCCCCAGGAATGCTAATCTGGAAGGGCGTTGGCGGGTGCCCTCCAATCACTTCTGACTCACTGCAACCATATGCGTATCAGAAGGAAATGTGTCTGGGTCCTGCAGCATTCTCACAATGGTTGCTGTGTTTGAGCTCATTATTACAGCCAACGTGTCAATATGTCTCATTTGGGATCTTCCTCTTTTTTTATTGACTTTCTACTTCTATTGTTGTTGTTAGGTTGTAGAGTACGACTCATAGCGACCCTATGAACAACAGATCTCAACCCTGTCCTATTCTGTGCCATCCTCCCAATTTTTGACACAATCAAACCCAATGCCACAGTCACTATATCAACCCACCTCATTGAGGGTCATTCTCCTCTTCTCTGTCCTTCTAGCTTCCTAGGCATGATTTTCCTCTTCAAGGAATAGCCTCTCCTAGCAACATGCTCAAAGGATGTAAGACAAAGCTTCATCTTTGCCTCCAAGAAGCACTCTGGTTGCATCTTCTTCAAGACATACCTGTTTGTTCTTTTGGCCATTCATGGGATGGATATTTAGCACTCTTCCAATACCACAGTCCAAAGGCACCAATTCTTTTTCTGTCAGCCTTAGTCACTGTCCAGCTCTCAGAAATATAGTGTTGTCATTGTTGAGTACCATCGAATCGGAACTGACTCATAGCTGACCCTCCAGCAAGTTTTCAAAGGCAGTTAATCGCACAGGATGTTGCCCATCTTTCTCTCGTAGATGCATAGTAAGTGACCAAAAGACCTTGGCCTAAATCAGAAATCAGGTGCACCTTAGTTCTTAAACTGATATCATTGCTTCTCAATAATTTGGAGAGGTCCCTGACTAGTCCAATACATTTCCTGATCTCCTGAGCACATAAGCAAGCGTGCGCGCACACACACACTCAGGCAAACTGCCAAGAGTTTCAGAAGGTTCCGAGGTATTCTATGGCCTAGTTACAGACTCCAGGACCCTAACACATGTCACTATTTTTCTCTGAGCCACTTTGAGTTTCTAAACTTCCCTCTAACTCAGTGTACATTTCTGGGAGGGGGTCTTTTCTATTAGCTCTGGCAGTAAAGAGCTAACCATGTTGTAAAATATGCACAAGGCCTCCAGGATAAGGACTCTGAAACAGATCTAGGTTCCTGTCTTTGTTCTCTCACTTACTTATTGTGTATGACTGTTTTAATAGGTTGAGGATAATATTTCCTCCTTCATGACATTGTGCTGCAGTGATACCAAATGGTTGGTGAATGAGCCAGTTACACTAATTGGGGACAGAACTTTATACATACTAACCTTCTAAACATTTCACGTATATACTCTTTCCCATTGCCACTAAGCCAGAACTGACTCATAGCTGATCATCCAGTGGGTTCTCTGAGCTATAAATAACACAGAAGGAGACTGTCCATCTTTCTCTCATGGGGCAGCTGGTGAACCTCCAGCCTTTGGTTAGCTGTGCGGGTCCTTCCACGGGGCCACCAGAGCCCCCTTCATATATATTATTAATTATTCGTGAGATTATGATGGCGCTGTTATTATCCCCATTTTACAGACGGGTAGTGAAGGGTTTATTAATTTGTCCAAGATCACACAGATAAATAAATGGCAAAGGTAGGATTCACACTCACATTTCTATGCTTTGCACGTACTCCCTCAAACAGGGGCTCCTTTTCTTCCTCTGTATGACCTTCACTGACCGAGCTCTCTCAGTCCCTCTTTTGTGCTCTCCTACTGTGGCTCTGTCATACTTCTCACCATGTTTGTGTTTGTACTTGTTTGTAAACATGTCTGTCTTCCCAGTCTGGATGGTGCTCCATGGAGATGGGTACTCTTACTCTGAATTATGCCTAGAACAGATAGGACTCAACAAGACTGATAGGCAGGCAGTATAACAAAGTGGTGAAGCCTCGGCTTGCCTCCTGTGTGCATAGGCAGAACCTCAGCATCTTCATCTGTAAAATGGGTCTCTCTCTCTCATTGCTGTTAAGTCAGAACTAACTCACAGCTGACCCTATACTGTGTTCCCAAGGTTATAAATTGCACTGCAGAAGAGTGCCCATCTTCTCTTGAGCCACTGAATAGATTTGGGCCATGAAAGAGGCCTTTGGGTCACCAGGACAACTCCCTATGGACTATACCACCTGAAATGAGCATATTAGTATAATAAATATACAATAAGTAAAATTAGGCAATGCACTTAAAAGGAGCGCAGGTGGTCTCGTGGCAAGAGGCTGCGCTGCAATCCTGAAGGTACGTGGTTTGAATCCACCAGCTGCTCTGCTGAAGAAGGATGGGCAGTCTCTTCCTGTGCCATTAACTGCCTCTGAAAACCCGCCAGAGGGTCAGCTATGGGTCAGTTACGACTTGATGGCCCACAACAACAACAACAAAGCACTTAAAGTCTTAAGTTCGATTCAGAGCTTAATACTCATTAGCTGTGTTCTGTATCCAGAGATTCCGGAAGCCCAGGGTGGGTGAGGGGGGCAGCCTACACACAAAGGGCCTGGCTCTGGAGGAGGCAGCTGCAGGGAAGCAGCGAGGTCATGACTTGAAAAGCCTCCCTTCTCATCTCCACTGAGTCACGAGCCATGCATCCTGGGGCACAGTAAGGGAGCCCAGCCTCTGCTCCTCTGGGTTGGGTAGGGGTCGGGCCCTCACCTCTGCCGTCATCTTGGCAATGAGGCCAGCAGAGATGGCGCCAGTGAGCACATTGCGTCGCAGGCCTGGGTTCCTGGGATCCTTGAGATTGCTGATCCGGCTCCGCACACGGTTCCGGTACTTCATGTCTGTGCTCTTGAGCTCCTGATAGATATGTGCCATGGTCAAGGGCCAGCCAGCCACTCATGGAGGGGGAAGCAAAGAATGGGGAGCCTTATACCGATGCCGGCGCTGCCTCTGCCCCTGCTGTGACTTCTGTAGGGACAGGCGCCTTCATGCCCGCTGCCTTGAGGAGTGGGAGACCTCAACTAGCTCTGGGGGTCAGCCAAGTATCAGAAACAAAAAATCGCTCCCATGGTGAAGACCGTGGTATCGGTATCCCTTGTATGACCTCAGGTGGGGCACGTGCCCTCTCTGTGCCTTAGTTCCTTATGGAACCCCTATAAATTCATAAAATAGGATTCACTTCTCTTACAGAGCTGTCATGAGGATTCAACCAGCTAAACCATAAAACACACTGGCTTGGTACCTGGGACACACAAAAGGCTCAACATTAAGGGTTGGTTGCTGGGGTGATGACAAAGATTAAGATGACCCCTACCCTGGAAAGGTCCCAGGGAGTCATGAGTCCAGTGTTAGAGTCTGTTCTAGGGGAAAGGTAAGGTTAGGAAACACTGCTCGCTGCTGCCTCCAGCGGGAATTCACCACTCCGCCCATCCACATGTTCAAAAGTATTGCAATATAGAACTCTGTTGAGGCGTGATTAATCTGACGTTTCTGAATACAGGCATTGTTACTGCTGTTATATGTGCAGTCAAGTCAGGACCAACTCATAGTTGACACTCCAGAAAGTTTTCAAGGCCGTAAGTTGTACAGGAGAAGATTGTTTGTCTTTCCTCTGCTGAGCAGGTGGTGGATTCAAACTCTGTGCCTTTGGGTCGGCATACAACTCCTTACCACTATGCCACCAAAGCTCCTGCTTTTTTAAAAGTTCGAGTTACAACACTGTTTTTACAAGAGATCTATGTTAGAAATTGTTTTTACTAACTAAATATGTGTATCATAGAACCGCCACCATCGTATCTGTTATCCCTATGCCTCCATAACCGTTCTGTGGAACCCACTTTGGGAATTGCTGGTCAGAATTGCTTTCCTCATTAACACATGAGGAAGCAGAGACTTAGAAAGGGTGAGGGCTTGCTCAAGGTCACAGGGTGACTTACTGGCAATGCAGGGCTGGAAGCCAGAACCCTCTCCTATTGGTAATGTTCTCTCTACTAGCTCAGCAGGAAGTCAGTCCTAGCCACTGACCACATCACGTTCTCCACCTTGCATTCCAGGCAGGCCTCCTTCACCGCCAGGCTGGCTTCTTCGCTTCCCACTCACTCCACCCATCTCCACCCTCTGGGAGCTTGGGGAACACAGCCTCACTCTCTCGATTGCCTGAGCCAAGCCGAATCAGGAAGACGAAGCTGCTGCTGGGAAAAACCGTAGACAAGAAAGAGGCTGCAGAATTGTGGGTAAATAGGAACAGCTGACTCCCTAGAAGATGAGAGTGTTTCTTCCACTTTTCAGTTGTTGCTACAACTCAATTAAGGAGGTGAAAAGAAAGGTATGTGCCACAACACTTTTGAAAGCTCATAATTGTGTTAAAAAATTTGTATTGAGGATTCCTGGAAGTATGTATTGGTTTGATAAATGGGCACAGTGAGTGAGGCTGGCAATGTCTTTGCCAGCCTTCTCCTCATTCTTCATCCATTTCCTGGAACTACAGGAGAGGACGATAAGGAGCAGACCTGGGACTGTCTGACCCCTCAGTGCTTCCTTGTATGTGCCACCAGCCACCATAAACCAGGATCGCTTCAAAGAGGACACACAGTTCTCTCCCCACAGACCACTCACCATCTAAGAACAAATTGCTGCACTGGCCTTGGTGCAGCTGAAATCTGCTCTCTCCTTCAGAGGAGGGACACTTAGTGGAGAAAGAGGATGGGGAGGAAGGGAGGAAGTACAATTTTGTACTGGATCACCCACTTTCTGTTTCAAACTAAGCAGAAGGTGGAAGGGACCTGCTAAAGGAACTACTGTTGCAGATAAAACCAGAAGAAACTCAAGACTGCCTTGATCTCTCATACTTTGTGTTCCTGAATGAAGAGGAAATTATGAAATTGTTCCCTCAAACCATGCTGGTTAATAATTAAGTGATGGTCAGGCAATACTAAGGTGTTTTGGTGCTGCTCTAGTTAAAGGGCTTGGTTGCTAATCAAAAGACTGGCAGTTAAACCCATCAGGTACTCCACAGGAAAGATTACCGCTTTGGACTCTATGGGGCAAATCCACTCTGTCCCATGAGTTGGAATCAGTGGTAGTGGATTTTGGAGGAAACTACCAGAAAATATATTGAAAGATATTAGGCTGAGCCTCAGAGAAGAGATTAGAGGAGGAAAGGTTGTCGTGTGCAGGCTGATCCCTACTTTTCTACCCTCTTCTGGCCACTAGTCCACTCCAGCAATGTCAAAGGCATCACTTGCATCTTGTATGACACTTGGAATGACACTGAGGTCTTGTCCTCTGGGGACTGCTCCCTACTTCCTCCTTCCTCCTCTTTGGCATGCAGAGTTTTGCTGCCAGTAAATGAAATGCTATCCTTTTATTCAGTAGAGTCATCATAGTAAAGGGCAAGATTTTCACTAAGACAAACAAAAAGAAAGTTTCCCTTTTGTTACAATGGGCCAGTAGGCCCGTATCACTCTGATGGTCACCATCTTTGTGTACACAGAACCCCTTTCAGAGAAGTTGGAGAAGTGGGGCATAAAGGAAAGAACTCAGGACACAGAATCCAAAGATCAAGGCTTGGCAAGTCTTTTCCATTTTTCTACCAAGGTCCAAAGACCGGTCAAGCTCTGACACCCTCTAGTTCCTGAGCCTTGGTTTTCTCATCTATCCAGTGAGAACAACAATATCTGTTTCACAGAGATTGCTGAAGATTAATGGAGGTGGAAGTGTTAATCACCCACCACAGTGCCTGGCACATAGTTACTGGGTATCGTCAAGTCAGAACTGATTTATAGATGACCCTCTAGTGACTTTTCAGAGACTGTAAATCACATAGAAGGAGACTGTCTTTTTCTTGAGGATTCAAACTACTTGCCCTTGGGTTGGCAGCACAATTTTTTATCAATAACTTTCCCTATGCAGATAACACTACCCTGATTGCTAAAAATAAGGACTTAAAGCTCTTAACTGCAGAAAATCAGAGACTAAAGCCTTCAACATGAATTGCATCTCAATGTCAGGAAAACAAAAATTCTCACCAATAGGCAACATCGTAGTAGATCGAGAAAAGATTGAAGCTATCAAAAACTTCATCTTACTTGGATCCACAATCAATACACTTAGCACCAGCAATCAGGAGATGTATTGCACTTGAATAATCTGTAGTCAAGGACCACTCCAAACTGTTGAGAAACAATGAAGTCAATTTGAGGGCTAAGGTATGACCAATTCAGGCCATGTTCTTGTCAATTACTTGCATCTGAGGGCTGGATGCAAATACGTAAATAAGGATGACTGAAGAAGAATTGATGCCTGCCTGTGAGGTGTGTTGAAGAGTGCCAATATCCCAGGGACCGCCTTCTTGGAGAAGGTGCAGCCAGAGTGCTTCTTGGAGGCAAGCATTGTGACACTTCATCTCCCATACTGTGGGCGTGTTGCCTTGAGAGGCTATTCTTTGGAGCAGGACATCATACTTGGAAAGCTGGAGGGATGGTGAAAGAGAGAAAGACTCTCAACCAGATGAATTTACACAGTGGACTGGAGCAATGAGCTCAGGCATGTGAGAGATTGTGAGAAGGGCACAGGTAAGAGAGGGTTCCAATCTTTTGTTCATAGGGATACTATGGGTCATAGTTGACTTGACGGCACTTAACAACAACAAACCACCAGAGCTCCTTTGATAGAGACTAAAATATGAGAGCTGTTGTCCTTAGAGAATAGAAGAAGGGAAGGGCTGATTATGAGAATGCTGGGCTCTCTGCCTTCTCTGATTCACGTGGTGACAATTTGACTTATGGAGGCATACTTAGTGGCTGAGCCCAGGGTTCTAGAATTATACTTTCTGGGTTCAAATCCCAACTCAGCCACTATTAGCTGTATGAGTTTTGATAAGTGACTCAAGCTTTATGAATCTCAGTTACCTCATCTGTAAAATGGGATCAATCATGGAAACTTGTGAGGTTGGTCTGAACATTAAATGAGGTACTATTCCTAAAAATGTTGGCAAGAAGCTGACAGATGCAAACCTTAATTTATACATATTAGTTATTAATGATGGCTCAGTGGTAAGGAATTGCATGGCCAACCCAAAGGCATGTGATCTGCCAGCTCCAGGAGAAGAATGGGTGATCTCCTGTGTGATTTACTGCCTCTGCAAGCCTGCTGGACTTCAGTTATGAGTGGTTCTGACTCAACAATACATAACAACAAAGTCAGGATGGGGAGCACTAGCTCAGGGGGTGCTAGGGAGTGTTTTCTCCCACCTTCACCGCCCTGGGTCTCTTGCATTTAGGCTTGGCACTAGACAGACTCAGCACCACAGTTCCAGAACAGCTTAAGGATATGATCTTCGATTTCTGATGCCATCTGGTCACAGTTGACCCCATAGTCCTTATAATCGTCTGAAAGAGAATAAGAAAACACAGGCATCAACCAGACCCAAACAGTGAAATCTTCTTGTACTGAGAACTCCAGTGTTTCTGCATCCCTCCCACGGAGCAAAGCAAGCTGGAGGCTCCCCTCCCCTTAGGAAGCCCCGCCCCTAGCCACTTCCCCTGCCCCAGGCCCTCTCACCATCTGCCTTCAGGGCTGCTGACAGCATCTCCACACATTTGTCCCGGACAGAGTCTCCTGTGAGATAGCAGGGGGCCAAGAGACACACGGAGGGGGCAAACGTGGGGGTCAGGGGGCTGCTGGGTGTTTTGGGGGTCTCTGCTTTTGACTTGGTGCTGTTTGATCTGAGGATGACAATGAATAAGAGAACATGTTGGCACTAAGTGAACAATGTATTAAGTGAGCTCTGTTCTAGATGATCTGCACTAATCTTTGTAACAACCCTCTGAAGTAGGTGCTATTTCAGACACTTGACATGGATCAACTCATTTAATCCTTGTAATAATGCCATGAGCCTGTACTATTCTGACCCTCATCTCAGAAATGCATTTTAAAGCACTTAAAAAATTGTAGTTTGAGTGAATGTTTACAGAGAAAATTAGACTGCAGAGAGTTAAAAAAAATTAGTTGTTAACTTCTGAATTAATCCTGATTCATGATAATCCTATGTGTTTCAGAGCATCTCCACACCCTGGAGTTCTCAGTACAAGAAGATTTCACTGTGTTTCAGAGAAAAATTTCATAAGATTTTCATTTTTATGTCTTTTTTAAATATAATTTTTTATTTTAATTGTGATTTTAAGGAAAGCTTATAGAAAATTTAGATTTTCATTCATTCATTACTGCACAGTTTATCGCCTCTCCTTCCCCTGCCCCCGTTCACTTTTTAAAAAAATTCATTGTTGTACAATTACCTCCCTCCCCCAAGTCTTCTTTTCAATGTACCTCTTATTCTGGACTATTGTCATACAATAGAAAGTTCTTTCCTTTATTTGTTCCAATACAGTATCATTATTTATCTCCTCTTTTCTTAGATTCCCTCTAACCCTCATGTCAGTCTTGTTTTTTAACAGTAGGGTTATGCAGTATTTGTCCTTTTGTGACTGAGATATTTCACTCAGCATAATGTCCTCCAGGTTCACCCATGTTGTGTAATATTTTATCAGTTCCTTGTTTTTCAGTGCGGTGTAGTAGTCTATTGTGTGAATATACCATAGTTTTTCTATGCATTCATCTGTTGATGGTCATTTGGATGCTTCCATCTCTTTGCTATTGTGAATAGCACAGCAATAAACATGGATATGCATATATCTGTTTGGGTAGCAACTATGGTTTCTTTAGGGTATATTCCTAGTAGTGGAATTGCTGAGTCAAATAGTTATGACCTCTTGAAAATAGATCATCAGATTTTTCTTCCCCAAACCATCAAGCCTTTTATCATTTGTGTCACTTAGGGACCCCATCATTTTAGAAATAGACACATTATTAAACAGCCTGCTTTAGTGTCAGAAGTTCTGATGGCGTAGCCCATAGGGAGTAAGTTCTGGTGGCCTAGTAGGTAAAGAGTTGGGATGTCAACCCAAAGGCAGGGGGTTCGAATCTATCAGTTTCTCCTAGAGAGAAAGAAGGACAATCTCTTCTGTGTGATTTAAGCCTCTGAAAACCCACTGAAAGGTGAGCTATGAGTTCTGACTCGAGGGCAATGTACAACAGTTAGCAAGGGTAGTGCTGTTAAACCAAGGCCATGTCTTTCTTCCTGTGCAATTTACAGTCTAGGAAAACCCGCTGGAGTGTCAGCCAAGAGGTGTTTCTGATTTGATGGCACTGAGGGTTATTTTAGTTTGCTTTCATTAACCATCTGGAAACCAGTAGAACCAGGATCCAAACCCAGCCAAACTCCAGCACTCATTTTCTTAACCAACCTCTATGTGAGTAACAGAACAGTGTAATAATGCCAGTAACTATACTACAACTCATAGTATACTGTGCTAGCTGGCTTATGTACATTATGTCATTTAGGCATTCATTCAGTCATAAATAGTCACAGAGACCTATTCTCTGGTTACTAGAGGGCAAAAAACACAGAAAAAGCAGACAAGTAAGAAAAGCTCCCTCCCTCAATGAGTTAATTGTTTATGCTGATTCATAATGATGCCATGCACACTGGAAGCAATCTCTGATAGTTTAGCTTGGGTCGGATACACCTAAGTTCTGAATGTGATATCCTTGCTCTTTAGCATTCCCCCCCCCCCCAAAAGGTCCTTGGCAGTAGATTTCCCCAATGCAATATGTTGTTTTATTTCTTAACTGCTGCTTTGTGGAAGTCATAAATTAAAACTGGCCAGGGCTCAAACTGTGATTGCTATAGGACCTTTTCCATTTTCATGAAGAGAATGCTGAGTGAAGTGATTAGAGGCATCCCCCAAGCATCCTAGGGCACGAGGCTGTGCCTTACTGTGTATAACTTAACCCTCACTGCTCTTCCTTCAGGGGGTTTTCAGAGGTTGTATATCAAACAGGGGACTGGCCATCTTTTTTTTTTCAGGGCAGCTGGTAGATTTGAATCATCTGCCTTTTGGCTGGCAGTACAACTCCTTATCCATTAGGCCACCAGAGCTCCTGTATAACTTAAGAAATATAAGACGAGTCATATAGTGACCTACAGTGCAGTTTGATGCAAAACATTCTGAAAAAAAAGAAGTCTCTTTAATTTCTTGGTAGAAACGCATAGAGGTGTGGAAGTGTGTGGTTTGCACGGGCAGTGTTAAGTTGCTCAGGACAGTTGCAGCAGGAGGAGCCGGGGAAGTGGTGACTTGAGAGAGAGCTGGAGAGAAAGGATCTGGCCAGATTCTCGGACTTGTGGATGATGATAATGAAAGTCACCATTTACCTATGGTTGCTGTTCATATTCATGGCAACCCTTGGACTTGCTAATTAGAACAGCTCTGGTGGTGCTCACCTGCTAACTGAAAGATCCAAACCCAGCGGCCACTGCAAGGGACAAAGATATGACTATCTGCTTCCATCAAGATCAGAACCTTGGAAGAAACACTGTGGGGTAGTTCTACTCTGTCCTTCAGGGTCTTTATGGGTCAGAATCATTCGACAGCAAGAGATGTGACTTGGACTTTGCTACTATTTATTCTTCTCTGTCACTCTGCAAGTTACATATTGTTGTTAACTGCATGCAGTGGTCTCTGACACATGGAGATCCCATGCAGAGGCTGCCGAGCCCTGTGCCAGCCCCATGACCAGATCACTGTAATCAATAGGGGTTTTATTGAGAACCTCAGCAAAGTCAAGTGGTTTAGTGATAACTGCATGGTTCCCTCCTTTTTAGAGTTGTTTCTGCACTGTTCTGAGTCTTGGCTGTCAAGAACTCTCTGCCTTTATCCCTAAGCCTTTCTGTCTTCTCTTCCAGTAACTCATCAGGTTCTGTCAAGTCAATCCTGATGCTCACAGTTCAGGAAAAAGTGACTTTGCAGACCTGAAGAAATTAAGGTCTTTTTCTCCAGGGTCTCTCCACATTGAGCACATGGAAGGACCTAGAGGGCTGCTGTGTTTTTAACTTCAGAGGCACTATTTACCTCTTAGCCTGAGTCTCTCCTGGTGTTAGTTGTATAGTGCACAGCCTGGGCAGCAGTACCAGGCAGTCCTGGAGTGGAATTCCTAGGCTGCTTTTCACATCCACTTTCAGGCTATGAGAGTGCTTCTTCCTTTAGGAAGAAGAGGAAGCTTGGCATCTAATCAAGTCTTCTTGGGATCAAGGAGTTGTATTCCAGGATTGAAAAACTGATAACAGAAAAATGCCAACTAACAGCCAATTGAGATTCCTTAACATGAACTCTATTGGTGACCTCCTTGTCCTCCAACCCTTCCTGTTTAGTCTAGCCTTGGATCCCCTCTCTACAGTGGTTACCCTAAGACCACAGGGATTTCTGTGTTTTCTGGAGCCTTGTGGTTCTTCACAGGCAGCCATGGGGGCAGGAAAGGAGGGGAGAAAGTCCCAGGGAACTATGCTCTGTTCTTACCAGGTTCATATTTTAAATTCTTATAAAAGTTGTTCAACGAGATTCCCCAGCTTTTATTTATTTCTTTTTAGGGCAGTTTGAAACTTACTGTTCAAATAACTTACCCTAGCTTCTACCAGACTCTGCCAGACAACTGGGTGGCCAGACAGCTGGGCTTATGAATAGAGAAGCTGAGGTCTAGCCTCAATATTGCCTGGAGTTAGATTTTAGCAGGAGACAAGGGTATAGGAGGTGAGAGAAGGCACAGGAGGGCAGGAATCTAGAGACCAAGGGATTTTCTGCAATTAAAATAGTCTCCTTGCATCTAACTCTGAACTTTCACGTGCCCTGCACTGATATTCCCCACACTCTCTGGTCCTTTTACAATCTACTTGCCACATTCAAGCTGATCTTCTCACTCAGCGGCTCAGCGGCTTTGACTCTCTAATGGCTTCCCATCATGCTTAGCAAGGATCAACCTCTTAACAGGGGCTCCAGCCCCTCCACAACTGTCCAGTGTCTTTGACTTCATCACCTGTTTCACAGTTTATGATTTCCTTCTGTTCCTCGGACACATTGGTGACACCTGCCCCAGTGCCTTTGCACTGGTGAGTCCCTCCTCCAGATTTCCCTAGACTATGGCCATCCAAGATCCCTGGCAGGGCAGTTGTTAAAAGTACTTGGGTGCTAACCAAAACGTTGGTAGTATGAACACACTGGTTGCTAATGGTTGCTACTTCCAAAAATATTTACAGCCTTGGAGACCCCTCTGGGCCAGTTCTATTCTGTCTTACAGGTTTCTATGAGTTGGAACTGACTAGATGGCATGGATTTTGTACCTGTCCAGCAAATGTTTTCAGTGAGGCCTTCCCTGGTCATGCCAGCCAAGGGAGATTGTCTCTGCACATTACATTCTAGCACATTGTTCAATTTCTTCCCTTCATGGCACTCATCCAAACCTATAACTTGTTTAATGTTTATAAACATCACCTTCACCCCCAGTGTATGGAGTTCCAGAGTACAGGGACCAGGTGGCCTGGATCACCACTCTCCTTCTGCACCTGATATAGTGTTCAAGATGGACATTGATAAATCTTCACTGACTGAGTGCATGCATGAAGAATTAAAGGAGCTGGCCAAAGGGGATGTAAAGCACAGAAAGGGTGGCAGTTCAAAGTCACTCAGAGAGGCAGCAGAGGAAAAGCCCGAGAATCTACTTCTGAAAGGTCACAGCCATGAAAAGTCTCTGGGAGGGTTTTATGACGTAGCACAGGGAGCCAGGAGTTGGAATCAACTCCACAGCAGCTGGGGTGGCTTTGGTTTTCCTCTTTGGAAGCCAGTGGCCCTGTTCCCAGGGTATAAGGCAGAGCTACCTTTGTGCCAGCTCTGTCATCTCCTATGACGTGGGCCAATCCCAATGCCTAGAGGTGGAATAAACTGCCATCTTCTTCTGGGAACTGGTTTCCACTAAGTTCTGTGCCCCATCGCCACGCCCCTTCCCCCCATCATCACATCCTCAATATCCAGGACTCACTAGAAGGGAACAAGCAGAGTTGAGTTTGTGGTATGCTTCACTGAAGGAGGTATAAACAGGAACAGTGATAGATAGTTGTCATTGGAACACCTACACTGAGGTGCTATACTTATTACAAACTTAAATCATATAGAAGGTTGGTTTCTAGCTCTGTGACTGTGAGCGAGTTCCTTAACCTCTATGTGCCTAAAGGTTCTTATGTGTGAAAGAGGGTAACGCTGTCGCTGGTAGGCGCCACTGAGACAAATTTTGACTCATAGAGACCTTATGTGACAGAGAGAACTGTCTCTTAGGGTTTTCTTATCTGTAATGGGTCTGAGAGCATATCGCAAATCCTTTCTCAGGAGCTTCTGGTTGGGTTTAAACTGCTACGTTTCAGTAATCAGCTAAGCATTTAACTATTGTGTCATCAGCATAGAGTAACATTAAACAAATTTCCATGGAGTTTCATAGAGACACCCATAGGGCAGAGTGGAGCTTTGGTGGCCTAGTGGTAAGAAGTTGCAGTGCCAACCCTGAGGCACATGGTTCGAATCCACCAACTGCTCCACGGGAAAAAGTTGGACCATCTCCTCTCATGCAATTTAAAGCTGCTGAAAACCTGCTGGAGGGTCAGCTATAAGTTGGTTCTGACTTGATGCCACATAACAACATAAGACAGAGCAGAACTGACCCAAAGTGCAGTTTTCTAAAGGAAAATAGGATTTCCAAAGCTGTAAATTTTTATAGAAGTAGACTGTCACATCTTTCATCTTGGGGTAATAATAGGATTAAAACCATAAGAGAATTCTAGGAATAAAAAAAAATTTGTAATTTGTATAGATTACCACATTGAGTGTGAAGTTTATTACTAAATGTGAACATTTATTAAGTAGTGAAGGGAGCTCTAGTGGTCTAGTGGTAAGAACCAACGCTGCAATCCAGAAGGCACACGGTTCAAATCTGCAAATTGCTCCACAGGAGAAGGATGGGCAATACGATTAACGGCCTCTAAAAACCTTCCAGAGGGTCAACTATGGATCAGTTCCAACTCAACGGTTCGTAACGACAACACCATTAAGTAGTTACATGAACTGGAAATAGTGCTAAACATGTCATTATCTTATTTGAGTCTCATAATGACCTCAGGAAAGGATTGTAATTATTCCTATTTTCACAGATCAATAGAAAGATGAATGTCTTGTCCTAGGTTATCCACCTAGCAAATGGCAGAGTCAGACCACAAACTTAGGTCTGCCTGCTCTCCATATTATTTTCACGTCTCACTGTGTCTCTCAAAGGCTGGGCTGCGTGTAGCACTTCTTCCCACCTTCCTTGGCAGCGCACTTCCAGCTCCAGTCCCTCCTGCTTCGCTAGAGCTGGCTGGCTGCGAGGAATTCGTGTCTAGGTGGCATTTCAGGCAGCCACATTCACTTTGTTTTCAAAACACACGATTTGGAACTGTGCCAAATCGTAGAGGGCGTATAACTGGAGGGCAGCAGGAAGCTGGATTTATCTTGAACTTCTTTCTGCTCCCTGGACGTGCCAGCCTGGGGTCTGACATCATCAAGCCCTAGAAAATCTTCCCAGTCCTGGTCTGGGCAGCGGCAACTAGAGGCCCAGCTCGCTGCTCATGAGCGCCATCTAGAGGGAACTGAGATTCCCCCCCCCCCCAAGTCACTGCAACTAAGTGTGCAGCACGCTTTTTTCCTCCTCGCTGTAGTCCAATTAGAACCAGCTCATAGCTAGCTGACCCTCCAGTGGGCTTTTGGGAGACTGTAAATCGTGTGGGAGAAGATTGTCCATCTTTCTCCCTCGGAATTGCTGGTGGATTTGTACTGCCAGAGAGGCCCACCTTTGGATTAGCAGCACTAGTGCACCCCAAAATATATCTAACTCTTCCAAATTACATACGAATTTGACTTAAAGATGGGATTAAGAACAGAACTAATTTGTGATCCTCGGATTGCCTCTAACTGTGTAGCAAGGGTAAAGAAAGACATTCCTACTGCCAGCCCTAAGGTGGGTGTTAAAGTGAAACTTTTTTCCCTGTTGCAGTTGAGAAGAACGGGAATCCCAGAACATTTGATTGTGCTAATGCGAAACCTATACTTGGACCAAGAGACAATTGTCAGAACAGAGCAGGGAGACACTACATGGTTCAAAATCAAGAAGGGGGTCCATCAGGGATGTATTCTGTCTCCATACCTTTTCAATCTGTATGCAGAACAGATCATCCGAGACGCTGGGCTGTATGAAGAGGAATGTGGCATCAGGATTGGTGGAAGTGTCATCAACAACCTGTGTTATGCAGATGACACAACCCTGCTTGCTGAAACTGAGGAGGACCTGAAGCACTTGCTACTGAGGGTCAAGGACTGCAGCCTCCTATACGGATTGAAGCTCAACATTAAGAAAACACAGATTCTCACCACTGGACCAATTGGCAGCATCAGTATGGATGGTGAAGAGATTGAGATAGTTAACAGTTTTAGTTTGCTTGGCACCACAATCAACACTCTTGGTAACAGGAGACAGGAAATCAAGTGACGAATTGCATTGGGAAAGTCAGCTGTGAGGGACCTCTCAAGAGTACTGAAGAGCAACGACGTCAGGCTGGAGACTAATGTGCGCCTGATCCGGACTATAGTCTTCACAATTATGTGCTATGCATCAGAGAGTTGGACAGTGAATAGGGTTGATAGAAAGAGAATTGATGCCTTTGAGCTGTGGTGCTGGAGAAGAGTGTTGAATTTACCATGGACTGCTAGAAGAACAAACAGGTTTGTCCTGGAGAAGGTGAAGCCGGAATGCTCCTTGGAGTCAAGGATTCTGAAGCTTTGTCTGACATACTTTGGGCATGTTGCAAGGAGGGACTGGTCCTTGGAGGGGGACATCATGTTTGGCAGAGTGGAGGGGCAGCGAAGAAGAGGAAGACCTTCGATGAGATGGATCAATTCTGTGATTGGAGCCGTGGGAATAAGTGCATTTGAGATGGCTAGGTTGGCACAAGATAGAACAGCATTTAGAGCTCTTGTATATAGGGTTGCTATGAGTCACGAACAACTCGATGGCACACAACAACAACAACAACAAGAAGTTTGTTCCCTGCTAACCCAGCTATCATTCCCACAACGTCATGGTGCGGTTCTGCCATACTTGTGACCAAGCCATTCCCTCTCTCCTTCTCTGCGCCTTCTCCTAGCCATCCATCAGGAAACTCCCATTCATCCTTTAATTCTCAGCTGCAATACTATCTCTTATATGAAAGTCTCCCTTTGACTTCTCAAGCCAGACTGAAATATTCTTTGTATGTTCCCATTGTGTGTTAGTGTATCTACTCCAAACAAAACCAAATCCATTGTTGTCAAGTCTATTCTCGCTCATAGTGACTCCATGTGTTAGAGAGTATAACTGTCCTGGGGTCCCCCCTCCTCCGTAATCTTTACAGAAGCAGATCACCTGGCTTTTCTTCCATGTGCTGCCAGGCACTTTCAAACCACTCACCTTTAACTTACAGATGAGTGCAAACCATTCACGCTGCCCATGCCCCTCTAAAATCAACTACCCTGCTGCCTGCCTCTCTACTGGTGGTTAGCTCCACAAAGGCAGAGACCAGGTGCATGGCCTGGGCAAAAAGATCACAACTCTAGAACTACAGACACAGTTTACTGAGTTTTCTGCATATTATAAAAACGTGAACAGACTGACCATATTTGAAACAGAGAATTTCATATGGAACAATAAGTGTCCAGCTTTTCTTGGAAAACTCATAGGCATGGCCCTGCATGCAGGACCAGCATTTCAGTAAAGCAACAATAAGAGGAATGAAATCGTTTGTGCTCCGTTCAGAGTGGGCATGTACTCTGTGATTTGCCTTGGTATCTATTAGCCAGCACTGTGTGCACCTTTATCCTTGGAAGATGTTAAATTGGCAAGAAGTTGCTCAACAAATGGGTTTGCCAAATAAAAGAGTGAATGCATGAACAAATGAATGAAATAATCCAAAAGAAAGATGAAATATAGAAAAAGTGCAAAAAATGGTTTGGGTAGTAGATAAGCTCTTTGATCTAAGGATAACAGAAGAAGAATTGATGTCTTTGAGTGGTGGTGCTGAAGAGGAGTATTGAGCTATTGAAAATGGACCTCAAAGAGAACAAAAAGGTTTGTTCTGAGAGACCAGGCTACTCCTTGGAGGCAAGAATTTTGAAGCTCCATCTCACATACTTTGGACATGTTGTCAAGATGGACCAGTCCTTGGAGAGGGACATCATGCTTGCAAGCGTGAAGGATCTGTGCAGGAGAGGAAGACCCTGGATTGATACAGTGATTGTGGTAAGGGTGTGTGTGTCAATAAATGTATGGGACATGAGGAGATTGGCTCAGGATAGGGCAGTGTTCATAAGGTCGCTATGAGTCACGGGCTACTGGACGGCACATAGCAACAACAACAGTGAATAAAGTAAACTGAGAAGACTTTTTCTGATCTTTTAGGTTTCCCATCTCCAATACTGACCCTAGGAAAAGCACTATAGGAGGGGGTCAGGAGGCTTCAATTATAAGCCCTGAACAGACATTCAATGAATGTGTGATTTGGTGACTTATGCTTCTATGACACCTGCTAAATAAACAGTTCAGCTTAAATCAATAGGACAACTGCCTTAACTGTCTTCACTCCACGCACAGGTCCTCATGACCTCAGCTCTCAAGTTTGACCTGGAGAAAGTTCTCCAGATAGTGATGGGCCAAGCAACTGGTCAGCTACCCAAGTGAAGGACCCACATCTCTGACTCAGGCCCATTAGTCTTATAGTTGTGAGTCCTAGAATTTGAATGCAACAGAACATAGGGGGTTTCCTCCTTTCTTCTACCTCTTATTTCCTCTATGAAAGAGCAGAGGGAGTGCCCATGCTGAAGGGACCTTTGAAATGAAGATCCGTGGCTTATTTTACCTTTCCATTGATGGTCTTTTCGGAGAGGAGGTGGCAGAAGACTTGGAGTCTGTGGAGTCCCTCCTGAAATGAGAGATTGAAATGATATTGTCTTGCACACTGACATGCATCCTGAGTCCTGAGAGCAGGGGAGAAAGCATCCCAGGCCAAGGCCACTGGAGCTAAGGATGAGGAGACCTGCCTCCACTGCATCTGCAGCAGGTGGGAGGACCCCCTGGCAGTGTTATTTATAGAACAAACCAGAAACATTTTTCAGTTATTGCAATCACCCATTATGAAAACCATTCAGAAGCATGAAAAAAATACTCAGAAAACATTACAAAGGCAAACTAACAGGAGACAAAGTAATTTGTACACTTCCTATCAAAATGAAAAAGTATGTAAACAGACCAGGCCTGGGAGGGGAATGGAAACAAAAACCGTTTTATTCATTGGAGGCCACACAACTGTGGGCAAAAGTTTCTCATTTTTATTTTCAAGTTCATAAATATACTTTTGGTGTTTTTGTTGTGTACCATTGAGTCGGAACCAATCCATAGCTGACCCTCCAGTGGGTTTTCGGAGGCAGTTAATCGCACAGGAGGAGACTGCCCATTCTTCTCCCGTGGAGCATCTGGTGGATTCAAACCTCATGCCTTCAGGATTGCAGTGCAGTTACTTGCCACTAGGCTACCAGCACCAGCGCTCCCTGATATAGGTTTTATATAATAAATCCTGATGGTAAGTTCTCATTACAAAAACGGAAACTTAAGTTCACCAGCTGAGCTGGACCAGGACCCTTGCTAGGCACACTCCTCCCAGCAAGATCCTCTTGTGTGTCTAGTCACTTTGACAGCTTCATATCATAGCTCCTGAGTTAAAAGGAAGTTACAATTCAACATCCCAGGGAAGTGTTCAAGATGTAAAATCTAAAGTACTTTCTAAAAACAGATGACTATTACACACAGAACTTAGGATATTTGTACTTTAGTGAATTCTTTAAAATGAACTCTCATCCCCCCCACCCCCTGTAGGTGCAGCAACTTCCCATGGGTCACCAGCACCATGTCCAGTGAGATGGTGGACACTGTACGTCTCTACATCAAGGCAGAGCCATCCAGCCTCAACAGCCTAAAGGGCTCCTTAAGAGACCGAGCCCAAACCCTCAGTGGCCCTGGTCCCAGGTCCAACTCCCACCCACTGCCCCCCAGGCTGCAGGAGGAGGGAGATGAGGAGGGGGCTGGGTCCTGTGAGGAGGGCAGTGGGAAGCAGGTGCCTCAGCCTGGTCTGTGGGGTTCTGACGTCCAGCTACCACGATGGCGTGGCACTCTGAGAGGCCTGCAAAGCCTTCTTTCAGAGGACCATAGATGGGGAGCCCCTCCTGTGCCTATGCCCTTGAGACCTCAAGCTACACCCTTGGTGGACTGCTGGGTGCAGTGGCCCTCAGATGGCCATGGTACCATTTGAGGTTGGCAGTTTCCTGTTCCTATGCCCTCCCACCTCCCAGCATCCTTTTCCCAGACAGTTATATAAAGTCCAGCAGGACTGTTAAAAAAAGAAGAACTTCCCGGCGCTGGCTGAAAATCGCCTGTGACTTCATCCATAGCCACTGGTGAGAGTCAGCGCCCAGAGCCATCAGGGGCTTTAAGCTCGTTGTCCACTGCTGTGGTGTGGACAGCTGAAACCCAGGCCCCGACAGGCACCTGGTTGGGGGGGGGACCCAGACTCTACTTCATGCTCTGCTGGAGAAGGAGGGGCAGTCTCCTGTACCAGTCAGATCCAATTTGACGGTACACACACACACACACACACACACACACACACACACAGTTTTTCTTCTTCTTTTTTAAAAAAAGACTACTTCAGCCCTCGCAGCCCTCTGCCTGGGGCGGGCTGCACTCGGCCTCCGGCTCGGGGTGAGCCGTCATGGCCCTCTGCCTGGGGCGGGCTGCCCTTGGCCCCCTGCCCAGGGCGGGCTGCCCTCAGCCCTCTGTCCAGGGTGAGCCGTTGTGGCCTTCTGCCCGGGGCGGGCTGCGCTTGGCCCCCAGCTCGGGGCGAACCGTCGCGGCCCTCAGGAGCAAGAAGGCAAGCAGCTGTAAACCAAGACCACCAGTAAGGTGATAAAGCGTCCTCCCTTCCCCCCTTTATATCTACGCCCCTGTTCAGCATGAAGAAGCCAGAGAGTCGGCATCCAATTCCCAAATCAATAAGACAGTTGGTTTAATTACTATTGGAAAATGCTTGTCATTCCTCTGTAGCATTTGGTCCCCACTGGACCCTCATTATTTCCTTCACCTGCTCCCCCCACAGACCAAACTGTGCAGCTCTGCAACTGCATCCTGGCCGATCCTCACCCTTCTGCCCCCAACCCTCACCTCCTTGTACCCCCAATATGTTTTTCCCAATAAAAAAATATTTTTTTAAAAAAAGAAGAACTTCCTGGCATGGAGTGGATATAATGGGTCAAAGATGTGTGCATTATAAAAATAGATATATAATGGGTGGCAGACGTCTTCAGTATTATCTAGTTGTTATTGTTGTTGTGTGTTATCAAGTCAAAACCAACCCATGGCTGACCCTCCAGCGAGTTTTCAGAGGCAGTAAATTGCATGGGAGAAGACTGTCCGTCCTTCTCACGGAGCAGCTGGTGAATTTGAGCAGCATGACTTGAGGATTGTAGGGGAATTTCTTACCACTACATCACTACCATCCCTTTACCTATTAAATAAACAGACATAGTCTATCAAGAAGGTAAGTGGTCTGAATAGTCACACCTGAAAACCCACCGCCGTTGAGTGCATTCTGAAGGGTGATCATCCACCACCAGGTTTCTGAGGTTGTTTATCTATCTTTGCAGGTAGACACTGCCCTTCTTTCTTCTGTGGAGCAACTAGTGGGATGCAAACCACTGACTTTTCAGTTAGCAGCCCAATACATAAACCCCTGCACCATCAGAGCTCTAGTCACATAGGAAACAAAAAACCAAGCCAGTTGCTGGCCTGTGGGTTCGGCCTCCCAGTGATACCCATGTGTGCCAGATTGAACCGTGCTCCATAATGATTTCAATGGCTGCATTTTTCGAAGCCAATTTCATGCCTTTCTTCTACACAAAGAATAAGTAGGAATTATTCATACATCCATGAAGGCTTTTATCTGTCTGGAAAGACAAGGCACTTAGATCCTATCTGAAAGTCACAGAGGTTTGGGGGGCAACTTGACTGAGGTGAGCCAAGAGCCAAGGTTAACAGGCTCAGAATTGAGACAAAAGATAGTTCTGTTCCTCTCAGTGGAGACCTGGAGTCTGATAGATGAAGATCTGAATCTTCCTCTGTTGCTTAACAGCTGTGTGTTCTTAGGACAGTCACTGCTCCTTTCACCTTCAGCTTCCTCAACACGAAGTGGGAAAGCTGAGTATAGAGTTAACGAGATGCTTTCCCTTTTCTATGGACAAATAAGGTCCTAGTCTTATTTACCCTTGTAACCTGATACAGGTGGAATATCAGTGGTGTTACCAGGCAACATCGCTTACAATAAAAGCGATAGCTGATTTTCGAATTCTGTTAAGACCAGAAAGGCTGTGAAGGAATTATAAATAATAAATTATAAATAATGTGGAAAATCAAAGTGTTTCTCTGCTCTGAGCTGGTGAATGATCACTGTCCTTGCTGGGACAGGGACCGTTACAAGATTTGGGAGATGAGGCTTTTCAGTCAGGAGGTCCCCACACTTTGCAGCCTCCCTTTTTTTTTCTTTCTTGTTGTGTATCGTTCAATTGGATTCGACTGGCACAGGAGGAGATTGCCCCTCCTTCTCCAGAAGAGCATCTAGTGGATTCGAACCACATGCCTTCAGGACTGCAGTGCAGCTTCTTTGCCACTAGGCCACCAAAGCTCCCTACATTGGAGCTTCTTGTGAAACACCCATCATGTGGGTGAACCAGAGACGGTGAGCACTACATGTGGCCTTCTCTGAGCATGCATCAGGCTACCCTGCAGGCACATGACATTCTGTCCCTGCCTCCTCTTTGGTGGAGTCAGTGCCAACTGGCACCTCTGGGTCTTGTGCATCTGTCTGATTGAGTCAAAGACTCCCAGAGGTGGGACAGCTGGCGGCAGTAACAATAACCACCAGGCAGGGTGTGAGGGCAAAATGCAACCTTAGAAGCAGAGCTGCTGGCAGAGGGTGTGACAAGTCTCAGCATCCTTCCCCCTACCCCCCAAATATTTGTTACCTGTCTTTGGGCTCTTCCTTTTGCTTCTTCCTCGGTGGAGAAAGACCTGTCTCTGGCTTCCAGTCTGCACAATCATGTTTTTTTTCATTCTTCTTTGCTTTTTCTCTTTCTTCTCCTTTTTCTCCTTTGGGGGGCCCTGGGGAGTCTGAAAACAACAAAGAAGCACTGTCCCTCAGCTCAGTGGTACCAAAGCAGGACTCAGCATGGCTCTCGGGAGGAGAGAACAAAGGGCAGCCCCCCAGCACGTGCACACAAATATACATTTGGACACAGCCACACGACATGACTACACAAGACACATGTGTGCAAACACACACTGTCACATGGAAATATAACTGCATTTACACACAGATCTGTGCGCGTTTTCATGGTTGTATACACACATAAATCCAGCCTCCATTGAGCCCACCTCACTCAGGGCAATCCCGTGGGTGTCAGAGAAGGGCCGTGTGTCAGTGGGTGGTCTTTCAAAAGTAGATTACTTTGAAGGGGGACTGTACAACAATGAAAGAATTTTTTTCAAAGAGAAAAGAAAACTGGGGGTGGGCAGGGAGGAAAAAGTGCAACAATGAATGAATAGAAATTCAAGTTCTCTAAACTTTCATTAAAATCTCAATTAAAGAAAGGAAATGACAATAAAAATAAAGGATGATCATCTGTACTACTCAGGGACTCCATGTATATTCCTAGGTTGTTGTTGTTTTGTGCTGTGGAGTCCCTTGATACATGCACCATATACACAAACACAGGGGAGCTCTGGTGGCCTAGTGGCAAGAAGCTGTGCTGCAATCCCAAAGGCACGTGGTTTGAATCCACTAGCGGGAGTCTGGACAATCTCCTCCCATGTGATTAACTGCCTCTGAAAATCCGCTTGGTTTTGACTTGATGATACTCAACACACACACATGCACAAATACAAGCACACAAACAAATACATGCATATATCGGTATGTAAAAGCTCACATCTAAAATGTTTGCACGTGTATACACAGACACAGCATTCCTAACTCCCTGATCCAGAACACACTTGTCATTTATTAAGTCATTCAACAAACACACACTGAATGCTGCTGGGTGCCAGGCATTGTTCCAGCGAATGTGGATGGAGACAAACACCAACTCCAGTCTTCCTGGCCTCTCTTACCCAAGAGCCGCTTCCAGTTTTTGATGAGGACTTTGGCTAAGGACACCACCTCCTTATCTGAGCAGTGCTTGCGGACCCCATTAACAGCAACTCCAATCCTGGTGGTCTGCAAAGCAAGATGGGTAGTTGCAGGAATGGGCACCAGGACTGGTGATCCTATGTCAGCCATCCTCTTCCTCCTGATCCCTCCAGGGCCCCAGCTCTGACTTATGGATGAAACAATACTTTCCCTGATCCTATAACTGAGGCCCTGGCCTGACCCCTACCCTAATGAGACCCTTGGCTTTGGTCAAGCTGAGGAGGGAAGCTTTAACTGATGCTCAGGACCCCTGCCTTTCTCAGACTCCTCGTGTCTTTGAGCCCAAGTTCCAATTTAGACGAAGCTCTGGTTACCACAGTGTAGGTTTTGAGGGCCAACAGGCTTCTAGTAAAATCTGGAGGCTATAAGAGCAACAAAGGGAGGATCTAAAACCAAGAGCGCTTTCCCCTCTCCCTGGATCACTGGATTCTTGGATTCCACAGGCCTGAGGCCCTGGGAAAGGGGGTGTTTGAAGAAAGAAAACCAGGCTTTTAGACTTAGAAGGGTCCCAATGCTTGAAGGCACCCTGTTTCTAACTTACTATTTCAGTATCTCCCTCAGTCCCCACCCTCAGAGGTCTGTATCTCAAGACTCCCCTTTTCTTAGGTTTTCAGAAATTCTTCCTAGAACTCCTCCGTCATTGTCATCTCCTACTAAAAGTGTCTTCCCTGTCCCCAAAATCCAGGCAATTCCCCAGGACTCCCCACCCTATCCCAGCCCACCTGTAGTAGCTGGATGGACATCTGACAACTGTTCAGCTTCTTCAGAAGGTCCAGGGCCCCTGCCTGTGAAAGGCAACAAGGTGAGAACCGAGGTCCATGGTTTGCGCACTGGGTCCCAGGTCTCTGACTATAGCATGGTCTTGGTAGGAGAGAGGGAGGTGAGAGGGATGAGATGAGACCATTCCAGTTACAGGATGTTGTTGTTGATTGCCTTCAAGTCAAGCATGGCTCATAGCAACCCTATGAAAAGGCCTGAAGCCCCTCTACAACTATGAACCTTTATCAAACTTCATAGAGTTTCTGGAGGCATGTTATTTGGGAAGTGGATGCTACTCCTACAGACAGACAAAGGGTGGAAGAACGGGAAAGGGAGAAGAGAGAAGGAAAATGCTGGTCCAGACTAGCCCTCTAACCTCACCTTATTCCTGCTGACCCTTCTACCAAGCATGCTCTTCCCCACCCCACACTCCCCCCAGGTGAATCTAGACATGGCTTGTTAGTGTTTCTGTATCCCACCCCCCCACACGGTGAGAACTGTAGACTTTCAGACGTACATTGAAGGTCTAAGTGGACTTCTAATAGCGCACAATTTGATGAATTTTGGCATACACGTACACTCATGAAACCACCACCACAATCAAGATGTGGACAAAGTCATCACTGCAAGTTTCCTCACGTCACTTTGTAATTTATCCTTCTCTCTACTCCCCCACCCCGGGCCCAGGCAACCAGTGAGCTGCTTCGTGTCACTGTAGATGAGCTTGCGTTGTAGGGTTTTATATGAAGAGTACTGCATGGGGTTCGGGGCAAGAAGGAAGAGTGGTGGCTTCCTTCATTCAATTATTGTCATATAATCATTATGAGATCCTTCCATGCTATTGTCTGGGTCAAATGTTGTTCTTTTTTATTGCTGAATAATAGTTTTCCATTGCAGAGTGTACCATAATCTGTTTATCCATTCACCTGGTGATGGGACTCTGGGGTAGTTATCAGTTTGGGGCTATTACAAATAAAGTTGTTATAGGGAGCTCTGGTGGCCTAGTGACAAGACGCTGCACTGCAATCCCAGAGGGATGCGGTTCAAATCCACCAGATTCTCTGCTGGAGAAGGAGGGGGCAATCTCCTCCTGTACCAGTCAGATCTGATTTGATGGTACACGTAAAAATAATACAATAAAAATTAAAAAAATAAAAATAAAGTTGTTATGAGTATTTGTGTATAGATCCTAATGCGGATATATATTTTTATTTCTCTTGAATAAAGTTGTTGTTGTTATGTGCTATTGTGTCAAAATTGACTCATAGTTGACCCTCCAGCAGGTTTTCAGAAGCAGTAAACTGGACTGGAGGAGATGGCCCATCTTTCTCCCTCAGAGAAACTACTGGATTTGAACCACATTCCTTTGGGTTGGCAGTGCAACTCCTTAACCTCTAGGCCACCAAAGCTTGCTCTTGGATAGAAAGAATTATTCGTATATCTGAGATTTTAGAGCTCAGTACAAAGCCCAGTGCTTCCTATGTGAATGAATGGATGAATGGGTGACTGAGCAATGAAAAATACCCAAAGTAGGAAGTGGGAGAGGAATGTAGGAGGGGACCAAAGGGTACTCAGAAGAGCATGCCTGCTAGCTACCAGGCTCTAAACACTCCTCGCCCATTTTAGCCTCTCTCTTCCCACCCCCTTCCCAGCAGCCAGCCTGAGCCTCCTGGCTTGCTCGGTTCTCTGGGGAGCACCAGCTGACTATTCTGTATGTCCCTTCCTTGCCTCCCTGCTCGGTTCCAGCTTCCAACCTCCCACATTGCCCAACTCCTGGATCATATTCCAAGGGAGCCTCCCTAAGTCCTCAGCCTCCCTCAGAACTTAGGTTCACAGGATTTTATTTCAGTGATGTGTCCTGTGGATATATGTGTGCATGCAAACCTGTGGTCATACAACTCTGTGTAACATTAAATGCTTGCAAAGTGCACACTATTCAAAGTCTTTTACATGTATTATCTCATTTAACACTCACAACCATCCTATGAGATAGGTATTTATCACTATCCCCGATTTTACATAATTACAATGCATTTTTACAGAGGAGAGATTAAAAAAAAAAAATCTAAAAAACAGGTCAAATAATTTTCCCAAGGATATAAAGCTTGTGAAAAGCTGAGCTAGGAATCAAAGGTTGAGGGTCAGCATAAGGGAGGAAGACCTTCAATCAAGCGGATGAACACAGTGCCTATAGCAATGGGCTCAAGTGTGTCCGAGATGGTGAGCACAGCACAGCATAGGGCAGATCTCAGATCTGTTGTTCATATGGTGGCTGTGAGTCAAAGTCAATGTGATGGTACCTGACAACAGCGAAGTCAACAGTGGGCACGTGCCTCTGTGTGTCACAGCTCTATGGTGGGACAGCCACATTTCCCTGTGCACAAAGGATATGTATGCACTTGGGGGTGTCTCTGTCCATGTGGGGCTGAGTATCTGAAGTTTCAGAATGCCTTTGTCTATTTGTCTTTTGAGGTGATGCTTGTATATGTTAAGTGTGGCTGTTTGCTAAATCTTTAGTTATATGTGTCTGGGCATAGCTGTGTTTTGTATATGAATGTAGTTGTCTTTGTGTATTTGCATGCATGTGTGTATTTTTTTAAAAGAGCTCATTTGTTCTAACTTCTACTTTTTTCCCCTTGAGTATTTTTTCCTGTTTTTTTGTTTTGTTTTGTTTTGTTTTGTTTTTCCCCAGCACCATTATAGATGGAGAGGAGACTGAGACTGTTAAAAATTTCACCTTGCTCAATTTCACAATCAACACTCTTGGCACCAGCAGTCAGTAAATAAAATGATGAATTGCACTGGGAAAATTTGTTGTCGGGGACAGACTTTTCCAGCATGCTTAAGAATAATATCAATCTAGAGACTAAGGTGTGCCTAATATAGGCCATGGTCTTTGCAATTACTTGCTATGCATCAGAGAAGTGGACAATACCTAAGGATGGCAGAAGATGAATCAATGCCTTTGAGTTGTGGTGCTGGAGAAGAGTATGGAACATACCATGGACTGCCAAGAGACAAACAGGTTTGTCCTAGAGAGGGTGAAACCAAGTTGCTTTATGGAGGCAAGGATCTTGAAGATCTGTCTCATATACTTTGGACACATGGCCAGGAAGGACCAGTCCTTGGAGGAGGCAGCATGCTTGGAAGGGTAAAGGAACAGTGTAAGACAGAAAGACTCCAGAGGAGATGATTTGGAACAGCAACTGGAGTAATGAGGTTAGGTGTGTCAGGGACAGTGAGATTGGCTCAGGATAGGACCAAGTTCAAAGTGATTGTACATACATAGGGTCACTGTTTCAGGCAATTGGATGGCATGTAACAATAATAAGATAGAGTTTACAAAACATATTGATTTTTTATCATTCATATATTATTTACAATTAATTAATGTTTAATTACAATATCTGATCAACCTCTTATTGTATATTGCCTTTTACTTCACTTAGTGTCTTATCTATTAATTTTTACTCCCCTTCCTTCCTTCTTTCCTCATAAACATCCAAAAGGGATTCTGTGTGTAAAAATGTTTCTAGCTTTTTATAATAGTGATCTGCTACAATCTTTGTCCTTTTGTGACTGACTTGTGTCACTTACCATAATTTCCTCCAGATTCATTCACATTATGTAGTGTTGCACGAATTCTTTATTGTTCTTTATTGCTGCATAATACTCCACTGTGTGTGAATGTACCATGGTTTCTTTAACTATTTGTATATTGATGGAGAATTTGGGTTTTTTCCATTTCTTTGCTATTGTAAATAATGCTGCAATAAATGTCGTTGTGTTCCATGAATTGGAACTAATTCACAGCAGACCCTTCAGCAGGTTTTTAGAGGCAGTGAATCACATAGGAGGAGATTGCCCATTTTTCTCCCGCAGAGCAGCTGGTGGATTTGAACTGTGTGCCTTTTAGATGGCAGTGAACTCCTTGACCACTAAGCCACCAGAGTTCCCTGCAATAAATATGGATGTGTATACGTCAGTTTGTGCCACAGCTCTTATTTCTTTAGGATATATGCCTGTTAGTGAGATTACTGGATCAAATGTCAAATTGTATTTGTGCTTTTAATATTCTGAGGAAGCACCAGGCTGCTTTCCACGGTGGTTAGTGACACCATTCCCACCAGCAGTGTAAGAACCTTCTAATCTTTCCACGTCCTCACCAATATTTGTTGTTTCCTGTCCTACTGAACTTTACTATTGCTGCTAAAGTGAGAGGCTATTTCACAGTTGTTTTAATTTGCATCTCTGATGGCCTAGTGGGTAAGGAATTGTGCTCCCAACACAAAGGAAGAAGGTTCAAATCCACCAGCTGTTCTAAGGGATGAAGATGGGCAATCTACTCCTGTGTGATTTACTGCCTCTGATAACCCGGCCAGCTATGAGTTGGTTCTGACTTTATAGCAATGAGAGAGAGAGAGAAAGACAGAGACAGAGAGAGAGAGAGATTATCTAATGATCTGAATGTCTTCTTTGGTAAAATATCTTTTCATGGCCTCTGCCCATTTAAGAAATGGTTTTGTGTCTCCCTTTAGAAACTGCCAGGGTCAGTATGTTTGTCATGTCAGTTAAAGGCAGATATATCTGTAGTTTCCTGTTCAGCTAATATAGTGTGTGGCTACATGTGTGCAGAGTTGTGTGTTTTTTGCAAGTAATTATGTGCATGTGGAGCTGTAATTATTGGTGTTCAGCTGTAAATTTGAAGTGGTTTCAGCCAGGGCACACTCACTGAATCCAACAAAAGCTCCAAGTCCCTGGGACTTTAGCAACTGGCACCAAACCACAGGCCTGAGCTGCAACGTGGAGGATCCGTCTTATTACAGGAAGTGTGTCCTTCTCTCCCTAACCACCACAGGGCGGGCCCACTTTCACTCCCAGAGCGGGCCCCACCTTCTCGGCCAGATGCCCAGAGCTCTGTGCCCACCCGGATGCTGCCAAGAGCCCAGGCGCAGACGTGGCTACAGACTGGCTCTGTGCTGCGAGGACCCTGAAGCCAGCTTCGCATCTTCTCTGGAGAAAGCTCTGGATACTTCCACAGAGACCCATCCCCAAGGGACACTATTTCCTCTTCTCATGTCACAGAAGAGGAAACTGAGGCCAAGAGAGTGGCTTCCTGAGGCCATAAAAGCAATGAAGGTGAAAAGTCCCTTCCTCTTCAGCCAGAGCTCTACCTCCCCACCCTGACCAAACTGCCTTTCCCCAAACCTCCCAAGCTTCACCTCCTCTTCCTACCTTACTCCATCCCTTGAATCCGGAAGCTGAGCCTCTTTCCCAGTGTAAGTCAGTGAACAAGGGGTTGCAGTAACCTGTCTACTCAACAAGAACTTCACCTCTAAAGGCCTTGACTGGGCTCCACCACCACTATGCAGGAAAGTGAGCCAGGTGACTATGAGTTTTACCACTTTTGGAGGGCTGGGGTGGGTAGAGTTTGGAGTGTTGGAATGAGAACCCTTCTGTGGGCTAATCCTATGCCCCTCCTAACTCTTCACGGCTGTGCAGAAGCAGACCTCAACCAACTCTCATCAACCACAGACCTTTACATACACATCTCATCTCTTCAACCCCCACAAATGCCAGCATATACCCCGCTCCATGAGTGATGTAATTTCATCTCCTTACAGATGTAGAAAAGGAGGGTCTGGCCTCTAGAAAGTAACACATTACACTTCCTTATCTACTCCTGGGCTCACTGACAAGCCCTGAGGTGGACCTGGCAAATAGAAAAATTGTACCCCTGCCCAAACATCTGATATCAATCTTAAATAGTTAACATAATCAAGCACTTTTTCAGCTTAACAATCAAAACTCTGCCTTGAGATCCAATTATTCATTTTTCACGAAAGAGCTCTTTCTTTTTTCAACAAAGTAAAACAAAAAAACTGGCTCTTGCACTTTCGCCTGATTGCCTTGGTCCTTCAGAAGCTTCCGGTAACATTTTTTCTTCTTTTGGATGGTAGGGTACATTAAAACAGTCCCCAGTGGCTGGAAACATTTTAGGGGAAAAGAGTGAGTCTTGTGGGTTTGTGGACTGGTGCTCGGGTCAGGCAGCAGATTCCTGTTGGCTGGGACTCCGAGGGGTGTTGGAGTGGAAAAGGGGAGTAGGTACAAGGAGGCAAGTGGGTGGGTGAGTGGAAAAAGGAAACAGTGAGAAAGGGAAGCAAGTGGAGAAGAAAACCCTGACCATAGGAATCAAAACCCAATCCAACCCACTGCCAGGCAGTGAAGTCCAACTCACATGATCCTACAGAACAGAGGAGAACTGCCCCGTAGCATTCCCAAGGCTCTAAACCATTAGGAAAGCAGATTGCAGAAAGCTCCCTGGGGGCTGCTGACAGGTTCCAACTGCATGTCTATCGGTTTGCTGCGGAGCACTTTAACCACTGCAACACTTTGAAGCCAGGAGTAAGGGTTCTCAAATAGAAAATACTGTATTCGCTTAAACTTGCTGCATGAGCTCTCACAGCTGGCGAAGGAAAAGTGCTATAGAACCCGCTAGACTTATCTGCCCGTGCCTTAGACAGGCCTGTGCAGCCAGCCCTCCCTCTCCAGGCTCTGTTAACTTCCCTTAAGGTTCACCCCTTTCCCAAACGCCTAGTGATGGTGGGACAAGAGGTCGCTATCTGAACTTCCCATGCCCAGGGTCTTCTGTCCTCTCTTTTCTCTCAGAGATGAACCCATGCCCTGCACAGCACCAAAGCCAAGTTTGCTATGACCGGGCCCTGCCCAGTCGGAGGCAAAGATCACGCAGAAATCAAACATTAACTTCAGATCTGGCGCTGCGCTCTGGGCAACTGCACAGAGATCCCTGAGACCCTCGGGAAGGCCCGTCCTTTGCCCACCTGGGCCGGGCAGCCCAAGCCTCTGTCAGTCAGCCCAGCCCTCTCCCCGCTCCACCCCCCCCCCATCCAGCCCAGTACCAATCCCAATGGCACTGTGGTCGCCCAGCACCTGTTCGCCCCGCCACTCAACCCCGCCCCATTCAGCCCTTCCCCGCGCGCAAACAGAAAATTGCAACCAGACGCAATGTCCCACTAAGCACTCCTCCGCTCCTCTCCCCAGATCCACTTTGGGGTGCAGCACTCCTCATCTCTCCGGCACTCTTCATCTGCTCAAGTTTCTTTGCTCCTTCTAGAACCCCCTCGGAATTCTGCCTCCTTCCTAGCCAGCCCCTCCTCTTCACCCCTCAACCCCTGTCCCACCACCCTCCGCTCCTGGAGCTTTGCACAGGTCTTGCGTCCTGGGACTCTGCAAGTCTCCTCAGGTTCAAGTTTTGTCGCCCACTTTCCCGGACTCTCCTGAAACGACTCAGAAGCCTCCTGAACCCCACAAGTGTAGAGGGACGTGCAAAAGCCGCCCCTTCAGCGCCCTAGTCTATGCACACACCCACCCCGAGACGCCCCACAGTCCCAAAGCGACGCAGAGCTCTGCGCAAGCTGCGCCTCCTCGGGTCCGCACGCGCCTCCTGGGCGTCCCGCCAGCACGCGCCCCCGGGACGCCCGGGACTCCCCGGCTCGCCTGCGCCGCGCCTCGGGGGCGGGGGCCCAAACTCTGCAGCCTCACCGTGTGTTTCCTGGCCACCATCTTCTCCAGCTTCTTGCCGATCTTCAGTAACTCCTCTTCCTGGCCCATGGTGACCTGCGACACCCACGGGGGCTAGCAACTTAGGGGAGCAGGGGGCGGCGGCGCAAAACTGGAAGACACACGACCCGCGCTAGCCCAAACACACATACGACACACACGACTGGCGGGGGGCGGGGTTCTCCCCCCATCTCCCCACCCCGGCGGGGAGGAGGGGAGCCTGGTGCGCTCTAAATATAGACTTCAAGGACTCGCCCGGGCAGAGTGTTCGTGCCAGCCCGCCGGGCCTCAGGAGAGGGAGAGGCCGCGAGAGAGGGCCCTTCGCCCCTGCCCCTTCTTGGGAGGTGACGGGTTGAAAAGAGATCGGAGACCCAATTGGGGAATCTGTCGTCCCGGGACACGACAACGGCAGGAGGAGCCTAGGGGTGCCCCAGGAACTCGGAAAAGAGTTCTGGACTCCTGCACTTGGGCAGCTGAAAGCTGGCGCACCTCATTTCACGCCCGTGCCATCAAACCAAGGTTACTTGGTGAGCTCAAAGCTCGTCAACTTAATCAAGCTAAATCCAACTCATTAGCGTTCACTCATTTTTGCAAAAGGTCTGTATACACGCGAATATCCAAGCTCTCCGTTTACATCTTAGAGTGCAAACCCAAAGTGTGCATAATTTTGCATGCACCGGCTGTTTTGTTACATACTGTTTTCCATTTCCAACAAGTTTCCAAGTGCAGCGGTGTGGTGCGGCTGCAGAAACTGAGAGGTCTCTACAACTTTGAATATCCAGAGATTCTTAAGGATCTTAGAGAAACACTGATTCAGATGCATGGGTTTTCCTTTATTCACTCAGGATCAGGTCACTGTCACTGTCTTGGGGTTGAGTCTGGAGGGGTTATCTTGGGCTGGGGAAGGCATATAATTGAACTCCCCTCCCTCCCGCAACTGTGCACACCCTTGCCTTGCTCTGGTAGAGTGACTTTCCCTTGCAGACTTGAATCCTTCTTAAGCAAGTTAAATGACAGAAAATTAATTTTCTGGGAAAAAGAGAGCATGGGATGGAGCCGAAACTTAAAGACCTGTTGTTGTGCTCCTTAGAGCCAGTTCATAACGACTCCCAAGAAGTCTTCAGAGGCTGTTCCTGAGTCTCTGATGCATTAGAATCACATACCTTTGAATTGGCGGCACAACTCCTTACCTCTAGGCCAGCAGCACATTTTAAGGGAGTATCTGTTAGGTTTTGAGTCATGCCAAACTATGCCAATACTGTGTGTACAAATAACTATAGGGTTTTCAAGACTTTGATCTTTAGGAAGACTGTCAGCTTTGCCTCTTCGGAGGCACCACTGGGTAAATTCAAGCCACCAGCCTTTGGCTAGTAGTTAAGTACTTAAGCATTTGTGACACTCAGGGACTCTTGGGGATCTGGAACAGAAGCTTTAAAAAGTGCCTTACACTGTGTGTGGGGCAGATCTGTTCCTTGGGTGTCCACAAAAGTGACCAGGCTTTCCTAAAATACTTTATTCTTAGATAATCCCTATTCCTGCCTAAGTCAAGGAGACAGCCTAGTAACAACTGCTGCTCTCTCACCTGATCAGCATAGGCAGGGGTGGGATTTCCCCCCCCCCCACGAAGTTAACAAATATTGAGTATCCAAGCAATGAATAAGGCAGGACCAGTACCAGGCAGTGGCCTTGACATGAATGAACAAAGAAGACCTACACACCTTTTAAGTTTATTGACTAGAGAAGTCTTAAAGCGGCAGACATATTCAATTGCTGTGTTTGTAATAACTGGGGTGAGATCAAAGATATGTTTAAGGACATACTCATTCAAAGTGGTTTTCATCAACTTGGGTTAATCTCCTCTAAAGAAATGAATTGTCAAAAAAGGAGAAATTGTCAACTTTGGGCTGAATGAAGTGTGGAGTAGGAGTTGGACGATGTTCAGAGGGAAAAAGGAGGAAGCATTCTTTCACCAAATATTTATTGAGCACCTATCGCTACCAGGGAGCTCTGGCCCTGGGCATCCCGTGAGAAGCGAAACAGCCCTGGTAGGTTTCTGAGTGTGCTGTGAGGTTTCTGGGATGAGAGGGTGCTTGGTGTGTTGGTGTTTCAGGAACTGAAAGACCAGTAAGTTTGCAGCACAGGAGTCTGGAAAGTTCTGGGAGAGAGGAAGTAGAGATAGACAGGTGGAGCCCTAGCACCACAGAGCACTACAGATCACTTTTAGATGTAGACTTTGATATATTGGGGTTTGGGGTGGTTTCTTGACCAAATCCTCAGCCAAGCCCTCCTGGGATGAAGAGGCAGTAGAAAGATCTTGGCTGGTTACAATTATTAAGGATTGCCTTTTAAGATGAACCAAAAACCCAACATATAGGCTTTTCTTCAAACTTCTGCTGGGTTTCCACCCTGAACTGAACAACATCAAAAGACACCAAAGATCCTGCCTCATCAGAGCTCTAAGGACCTGAAGAAAATGCTGAGTTTAACCCTTTCGTTGTAAAAACAGTGTGATGATCAGAGGGTGATTAAATGCTCAGGGTTGCACAGCTTGACTGTGGAAGAGATTATTGATGCCTACCAGATCCCTTCTGCCTCCCTTGAAGGTCACCTGCGGCTAAGCCCCAGACATAACCCAGAGTCCCTCCTCTCTGAGGGCTTTTAGGACAGGCTGGAAGAGCTTGGGAAATAATGCCATGGTGGTTGTTGTTAGGTGTCTTTGAGTCATGTACAACTTAAAGCAACTCTATGAACAACAGATCTGAACCCTGACCTATCCTGTGCCATCCTCACAATCTCTGACATACTTGAGCTCATTGCTGCCATCAATCTATCAGGCTGAAGGTCTTCCTCTCTTTCACTGACCCTCTACCTGTCCAAGCATGATGTTCCTCTCTAAGGAAATAGCCTTTCCTAACAACATGCCCAAAGTATGTGAGCTTTGTCAACTTTGCCTCCAAGGAACATTCTGGCTGTACTTTCTCTAAGACATATCTGTTTGTTCTTTTAGCAGTCCATGGGATATTTAGTTCAAACACCACTACTCAAAGGCATAAGTTCTTCCTTTATTGTCCTTATTTACTGTCTAACTCTCAGATGCATAGGAAATGATTGGAAAGATCATGTTCTAAATAAGGCACACCTTAGTCCTCAAATTGACATCATTGCTCCTCAGTAAGTTGGAGAAGTCCCAGACTGCAGAATTTTCCAATACAGTTTGTCTCCTGACAGCTGATACTAAGTGTGTTGATTGTGGATCCAAGCAACATTAATTTATTGACAATTTTAACCTTTTCTCCACCATGATGTTGCCCATTGGTCTAGTGGTGAGAATCTTTGCTTTTTTTTTTTTTACATTGATGTTCAAAGCAGTGTTATTCACAATAGCAAGAACATGGAAACGGCCTATATATCCATCAACAAACGAGTAGATTGAGAAACTATGGTACATTCTCACAATGGAATAGTAGGCACCACTCAGGACCAACAATTTTGTAAAATGCTATATAACATGGTAGAGTCTAAAGGGCATTATGCTGAGTGGACTAACCCAGTCTCATAAGGACCAATACTGCATTAGACCATTATTGTAAAAATAGAAGGATAACTAGTAAGCAGTGTATAAAAGTCCAAAAGGGGAAAGGGAAGGAGCAAGGTCAGGAGTGCAGGGAGGGGGGAATTTCTAGGATGGCAGAGTTTGGTGGGTGGAGGAAGGTTTGAAGGAATTAGGACAGATTCAGTGGGGACCTGAAAAGACCTAGTAAGAGCCAGCATAGATCAATGGTTGTTATTGTTGTTATGTGCTGTCGAGTCGCTTGCGACTCATAGTGACCCTATGTACAACAGCCCTAAACCCTGCTCTATCCTGTGCCAAGTGCACTGCCTCTGACACACCCATGCCGATTATTCCAGTCACTGAATCAATCCACCTCATAGAGGGTCTTCCCCTCCTGTGCTGTCCCTCCACGCTCCCAAGCATGATGTCCCTCTCCAAGGACCTGTCCCTCCTTACAACATGTACAAAGTATGTCAGACGAAGCCCCAGAATTCTTGCCTCCAAGGAGCAGCCTGGTTTAACCCTCTCCAGGATGAATCTGTTTTCCTGAGAATCTTTGCAAAGGCTTCAGTCTTTGATCTTCTGCAAAAAGCTCTTCAAGTCCTTTTCACTCGCAAACAAGATTCTGGCATCTGCATAACGCAGGTCACTAATGAGTCTTCCTTCGATCCTGATCCTTTCCTAAAATCAGGAAAGGTGTGCATCAGGGTTGTGTCCTTTTCCCATATCTATTCCTTCTGTTATGCTGAGCAAATAATTTGGGAAACTGGACTCTATGACGAGGAATGTGGCATCAGGATTGGAGAAATGCCACAGTTAAGGATCCCGAATCAGTCAGAGTTCTTGAAAGAAACAGAACAAACTGGATATTTATTTCAATTATAATTGGCTCATGCAAGTCAGGCCAGCAAGTTGGAGACTGAAGGAGTTGTTGCTACAGTCTTGAGGCAGAATTATCTTCTTTGGGAAATCTCAGTTTTCTCTCTTAAAGCCTTTGACTGATTGGGTGAGGCCTACCTACACTTTCTAGGTTAATCTTTACTTAAAATCAACTGATTGTAGATGCCAACCACATGTGCAAATTATCCTCACAGCAACACCTAGATTAATGTTTGATTGGCATAATCAGGTACTGTTAGTCAGCCTGCTCTGAGAAAGAAAGATGAGCAATCGTCTCCTGTGCAACTTGTTGTTGTTGTGTACTATCGAGCTGAAACTGACCCATAGCTGACCCTACAGCAGGTTTTCAGAGGCAGTAAATCTCATGAGAGGAGACTGCCCATCCTTTTCCCAAGGAGCAGGGGGTGTGTTCAAACCACATGCTTTCAGGATTGTAGTGCAGCTTCTTACCACTAGGGCACAGCCTCTGAAAACTTGCCTGAGGGTTTAGCTCTGAGTGGGTTCCAACTTGATGGCACATAACAACCTACTTCAGCCATGCTGACATGTAAAACACAAACCCAAAAGAAAAATTCAGAATTTGTACAATTATTGCCAATGTCAGCTGGATCTTGGCTGAAAACAAGGTGTACAAGTGCAATGTCTATTTGTGCTTCTTGATTATGCAAAAAGATTTGACTGTGTGGATCACAAGAAATTGTGGTTAACCTTGAGTAGAATGGGAATCCTGGAACACTTGATTGTGCTCATGCGAAACCTATACTTGGACCAGGAAGCAGTGGTCAGAATAGAACAGGAAAACATTGCATGGTTCAAAATCAGGAAAGGAGTACATCAGGAATGTGTTCTGTCTCCATACCTTTTCAATCTATACGTGGAACAGATCATTCGGGAGGTTGGGTTTTATGAGGAGAAATGTGGCATCAGAATTGAAGAAAGACTCATTATTCAGATCACACAACCTGTGCTGTCAGGGGCCTCTCGAAAACGCTAAAGAGTAATGATGTCAGTCTAGGGACTAAGGTGTGGCTTATTTAGGCCATGGTCTTCACAATTACTTGCTGTGCATCAGAGGGCTGTAAAATAACTAAGGATGACAGAAGAATCAATGCCTTTGAGTTGTAGTGCTGGAGGAGAGTATTGAACATACCATGGACTGCCAAGAGAACAAATAGGTCTGTACTGGAGAGGGTGAAACCAAGTTTCTCCTTGGAGGCAAGGATTTTGAAGCTCTGTTTCACATACTTTGGGCATGTGGCCAGGAGAGACTAGTCCTTGGAGAAGGACATCATGCCTAGAAAGGTGGAGGGACAGCACAAGAGAGAAAGACCCCAGATGAGATGGATTGACACAGTAACTGGGGGTAATGGGGGGGCATGGGTGTGTCAGAGTCAGTGAAACTGACTCAGGCCAGGGAAGGTTCAGAGCTATTGTACGTTGAGTCTCTATAAGTTGCAGGTGATTCGATGGCACATAACAGCAACCCAGTTTCTTCATACTAGCTGGACACCTTGAAAGTAAGTTTAAGGGAGGGTGAGGGGGTAAAATGTGAAACAGTGAATGAATGAAAGTCTAACTTTTCTGTAAATTTTCATTAAAATCACAATTAAAATAAAAACTTTACTTAAAAAAAAGAAAGGTCTAATCAATATAATCATATAACAGGTGCCCAACAAAACTAAGCCCTCCCTGCCCACTGTGCTAACTTCCTTTATTAACACATCCTCTATTGCGTTTTACCATTTGTTTCACTCCCCGTTATGGATTGTGTCTCTCAGAAAGGAAAACTGATGTCTAACTGCCAAACCTATAAAATTATTTAAAAATAAAGGCTTTCTTGTTAACAAGGCCATATTGGAATAGAAGAGGTCCTAAATCTAATCCTACTGCATGGTTTCATACCCATTGGGAAACACAAGAAACACACTGTACATAGGGTGGAAGAAACCATGTAAAGTTTACAAGCCAAGGAATGCTAAGAACACCTGGGGCTACCAACAATTTCACTTTCCAAGAACCATTTGGACTTTTAGCCTTCATATAATAAGTTTCTTTAAGGCTACCCACTTGTGTTTAAAAAAATTTCTGCAGTACTAGGTTAACTAAGATCTAATTTCCCTAATTTCTCATTATTCTTCCTGAAATCACTTTACAAATAAGCTTCTTTCTCCTTCTCACCGGCATCAAGTAGAAAATTACTTTAACCTGAACCTCCTCTAGTGGGTTTCCAAGGTTGTCCAGCATACAGAAGATGATCGCCTATTTTTCCCGAGAAGCAAATTGCTAGAAAGGTGAGGCCTTTGGATTAGCATTTCAACTCCCTATGGACTATGCCACCTGAGCGCCCTAATAAATAAATTTCTGGTCCCCAAATCCTTGTCTTGAGGATCAAATTGAGACAAATGAAATGAGTGAGCTAGTGGAGGTGGAGGTCTTGATTCAGTTCCGTGGTCTGCCTCTATAGCAGTTTCTCAACCTCAGTACTACTTATGCTCAATAATGGTGTGGGGGTGGCTGTCCTGTCATTGCAGGATGTTTGGCAGCATCCCTGGCCTCTACCTCTGGGTCGAGGTTTTGCATAAGCACAATTAAAGTGCTCTTGGGTTCCCAATCTTCTCAACATTAGCCATAATTTGTTATGATCTACAGTTAAATAGACTATCAAAAGATCAAACAGGTGTGCCTTACAGAAGGTGCATCCAGGATGCTCTTTGGAGGCAAAGATGATAAAGCTTCATCTCTAGGAAAGGCTATTTCTTGCAGAGGTACATCGTTCTTGGAAAGGTGGAGGTTCGGGGAAGGAGAGGAAGATCCCTAACAAGATGGATTGACAAGATGAGAGCAGCGATGGGCTCGTGTGTCAGATTGTGAGGATGGTACACGATAGGACAGAGTTCAGATCTGTTGTCCATAGAGACGCTATGAATAATACTTGATTTAATGGCACCCAGCAACCATCCTGTGGGTTTTCAAAGGCTGTAAATTGCATAGGAGGAGACTGTCCATCTTTATCCCTTAGAGCAGCTGGTGGATTCAAACCATAGTCTTCTGGGTCGGCATCACAACCCCTTGCCAATAAATCACCAGAGCAACTAATCTTTAGACAACATAATCACTGGATTTGACCCCTAAGAAAAGGACTTCTGGTAGCATAGTATTTAAAGCCCCGGCAGCTAAATAGTACTGTGAAAGTCCTTCTTGGGAGAAAGGTGTGGCAGTCGGCTCTCATAAAGATTATAGCTCTGGGAACCCGGCGAAGCAGCTCTACGTGGTCTTACAGGGTTGCTATCAGTCAGACTGTTAAATGTCAGAGGAGATCCCTATTTGTTCCCATTCCAAAGAAAGGGGAATCTAAGAATGTAGAAACTATTAAACAGTTTCATTGATATTACATGCAAGCAAAATACTGCTGAAGATCCTTAAAAAATGGCTAGAACAAGTACTTAGATAAGGAACTGCCAGAAATTCAAACAGGATTTAGAAGAGGCTGTGGCACTGGGGATATCACAGCTGATATCAGATGGATTCTGGCGATGGATTCTGGCTAAAGGTTAAGAATACCAGAACAATGTTTATCTATGCTTTCTTTATTGACTATGCAAAAGCATTTGACTGTGTGGATCCTAACAAGTTATGGCTAACACTGAGAATCCTAGAGCACTTAACTGTGCTTATGTGAAAACTTTATCAAGAGGCTATTGTGTGAATAGAGCAAGGGAACACTGTTGTCGTTGTTATGTGCAGTCAAGTCATGACCCTATGTGCAACAGCCCTAAACTTTGCTCTGCTCTGTGCCAATTGCACTGTCTCCAACACACATATCCTGATTACCCCAGTCACTGAATCAATCCACCTCATAGAGGGCCTTCCCCTCCTGTGCTTGCTGTCCCTTCACCCTCCCAAGCATGATGTCCCTCCTTACCACATGTCCAAAGTATGTCAGATGAAGCCTCAGAATCCTTGCCTCCAAGGATCAGCCTGGTTTAACCCTCTCCAGGATGGATCTGTTTGTTTTCCTAGCAGTCCATGGTATCCTCAATACTCTTCTCCAAAACCACAGCTCAGAGGCATCAATTCTCCTTCTATCCTCACTAGTCATTGCCCAACTCTCTGATGCATAGCAAGTGACTGCAAAGACCATGGCCTGTATCAGATGCACTTTAGTCTCCAGAGAGACACCGTTGCTCTTCAGTACTTAAGAGAGGTCCCTAACAGCAGACTTTCCCATTGC